>NC_056744.1:1338009451-1338071951 GCF_019279795.1 Protopterus annectens | reverse complement strand
AATCTACCCATAACTGTTACATGCCGAAATGCAACATCACATCAAACTAAAAAACCCATACTGGCTGAAACCAGCTCGGCTAAATACCTGCCATTCTGAAACTGTAAAATAAAGCACCCACATGAAGTACATAAAGAAAAAGTGAAACACCAAAGTATAAAAATAAAAAAAAACATAAGACAGTGCAAACCAGCTGATCCAGATGTGTCCGTGTTATAGCTGCAATAAGGTTGCCAGATCTTTCAGAAAGGTAACTGGGGTATAGTTCTGTTTGTTTTACAGCATGTACTGAAACTATGAGTGCCATAGTAGCAATTTCTGCTTCTTCAGAGAAGGAGGACACCCTGCAGCCATGAGCATATGTAGTTCCTCAACCCTATCCTGTTCTCTTGCTAAAGTAGTCAATAGCACAGACAGATCAGTTGCTCTAGAGCCCATTATACACTTTAGTTGCCTATGCCATGCCTCAGTGCTGTTTTGTGTTCAAGGCAGATCCAAAGCATTTAGGGGAGAGATGTTCCAAAACTGAATGGGAAAGAGAGGCGGTAATCTAGCGGATGCAGTATGTCTTGTGTTAAACTTCCTAGCCTTTCCAAGTATATACCAGTTACCAAAGTATTTCAGAAGGTCCTTCCCTTCTATGGGGAAGACATCCCATAATGGATTAAGCACTGGTACAACCTCCTCCTCCTCAAGAATTGCTAGTGCCACCAGACTCTTAACTGCTACTTGAAATGACTGTGAGCTGTTATACAGTGGGGATAAACCCAAAGCCTGTACCTTCCTCCATATATTCTGGCCAAAATGAAAGAACCAGCCTTTAACTTTAACACCACTAACATTTAATCTCAAACTCTTTATGGCTGTAATCTCAAAGTCACACATAACATATCGTACACTTGTCTCAAAGTGGTATGCATCCAGCAGCTGAAGCACATAGTGCCACATAATGTTATATACCTTTAAGGACTTCTTAGACATGAGGCAGTATATCAAAGGAACAGTTTTAGTGTGCCCCCCATATTTCACCAGCTCATGTATGCTATATAACTGTCTGCACATTATGCCCTTTAAAAGAATGTGCTGTCCATCAACAGATGATGGCATGCTTAAGATCATACAAATTGCTAATGGTTGTAAACAAAAGAACAGTAATGTTGGTGGCTGTATCTATGACCCGGTCTCAATAAACATGCCATCCTTCAGCAGGAACACAGCAAGGTCAACATTCTCCAAAGTGATATCGGGGGATGCATGAGGTCTGCTCTGTTTTCTGTGTACCCTACCTACTTGCTGTAATAGGGCTTTGCAGATGGGCAAACTGGCAACATAATCTAGTGAAGGTGATGCCATGACATCACAATGAGGCACGGCATGTCCCTGGATAGTAGTGCTTTCTGTTTGAGCTCAGTGCATATGAGATACTTCTCCACCTCAACTGGGTTGCTGCTCTGACTATGGGCTGATGACTTACAGAGCTGTTCACCGTCTGATAGGGAGACTTTCACTGCCCTGCCTTTATATTTATCGATGTGCTTATATTTGCAACACTAGTACTTTTTGCTATGTACAGTTCTCTCAAGATTATACACATGCCTATCTATACTGAGGATGCCCTTACCTTTTTGTGATGTACTGGTAGGGTAGAGATTACCTAACACCCTAGGGCTGTGGTGTGTGCTGTCCACCATTTTGTAGGTAGTGAGTACAATGTCTTAAAGGGATACAGTTACTTTTATATGCTTAGATGTACCACACAACTTGTACCGTTGGGCTGCTAGGTGTGTTTACTTGCTGATGTCTTCTACAATTCCCTATATAATTTCAAGGTTAGTCTACCTAGTTGTTGTCTGGTACTACAGTTTGTGTCTTATGCTTGCTTTACATACATAGGAAAGGGAAATGGTGCATGACGGCAAATGGACTGCTGTGGGAAAGTATCTTCACTGCCTAACTTTCACTGTTGTGCTTTGCGACATTTTAACATTCAGATGTTATGGATTCTCTTATCTGACATTCTGTGCTTCGCGGTTGTAGACATTTTGCTGCTCTGATGTTATGGTCTCGCTGTTGTGCTACTATATGTTATGATAGCACACATTATCAAGTAGATCTATATATATATATATATATATATATATATATATATATATATATATATATATATATGGTCTACTTCACTTGACCTAAAACTCATTTGACTGACACCCATTTGACCAGCACCCAAATGACTTAAATTTCATTTGACTGACAACTAATTTGACTGACTCCCATTTCACCGACATTTAAGACCTAGACTTGTTTGGGTTTTCCTTCACTTGTGACTTGCTTGTGATAAAACGAATTACTGTAAGACTTGTAATAGTCATGTAGAAAGTAGTGTTGTAATGTTTCTAAATGTGGGTTTGTGTCTTTACATTTTTATGGGAAGTATCTAAAGTAATTTGGTGAACGTTTTGTGCATTCCCAGCAGTAGTGGCAGTGTGCAGAGTACTGTAAGACAAGTTAAACGTATATGCCCTTTTCCCCACTGCAGTGGATTCCTGGAGTTAGTATATATAATTAGGGGGGGTGTGGGGGAATAACCCCCCACCTAGTTTGGTTGTACATTGTCCAGTTTCTCTTAAGAGGGTAAGTATTATTTTAAATTAATATTTTCTTGTTTGTTCTCTCCACTGTAACTGTTGATATGCTGCATACCACTGTAAAAACATGTCTACTGTAATTTGTGTGTATACTGATCTAAATATCTAAATGTATCTATAATTTTTCTCCCTGGGTCTCTGCTGAAAAAGGACCTTTTCGCTCAGTCAGACACCCCTGGTTAACAAATGTAAAATAAATAAAAAGTATTTTTTAAGTTCTGGAATGGGTTAGTTATTGGTGTTGTAAGTGTGCTTGTCTATGGTTTAAGATTCAGTATCTTGAAATTTAGCATTGTAAGCTGTCGGTGAAAAGGGAGTTAGTTAAATGAGTTGTCAGTCAAATGAAATTTAGGTCAAATGGTTGTCAGTGAAATGGGTGTCAGTCGAATAAGTTTTAGGTTTAGTGAAGCAGACCCATATATATATATATATATATATATATATATATATATATATATATATATATATATATATATATATATATAAAATGTAATAATATTATATATAGATAGATTTACAGTTTTTATATAGAGCTGTATAAGACATATAGATACATGCACACACACACACACACACACACACACATATATATATATATATATATATATATATATATATATATATATATATATACACTACATATTATATATGCGATCATTAACCCCACTCCTTTGCATTACCTTACAAAAAATACTTTCCCTAACAATTCCACTAAACAAAACACTCACAAACACTTCAGATACATCATTAGACATGTGCAACAATAAATCTGCTTCCCTAGCTCTTAACCCACAAGCACTCAAGCACTATCCCATTTTCTAATGCCAAAACTTCCAGTGTATCCAAAAGTTTTGGCATTAACACATAATCCCAATTACAGCTACTGTAAGCACTTCCCCTAAGCACTTGAACTTCTTCCTTCCATTAGCTGCTGTACTCAACAAAGAGTACTTTGGATAAATTAGGACAGCAGTAAACTGTCTATGAACTGACTATTCTACAGACTGAATCACACAGTGTAATATAAAAAATACAACAGAGTCCGCCAGTGTGTATACAATTATGGCTATTTATTGAATGTAAACAGAAAAAAAATCTACATAGTATTCTCAAATAATCATGTGGAATGAAGAAAGAACATAAAATACCTTTATGTTTTGTCCCATGTAACAGGGACACAGTCTGTCATAACAAGACTCTCTGGCCTTCTCAACACCTATCTCTCTTCTGGTCTTCCTTGGACAAGAAAGCTGTATAAATTCCTTCTATTTTTCTTCCTCCACACCTCTGTTTATTTTGCAGAGCTTTACCCACAAACAATGCTCTGGGAAGAAAATTTCACTCCTGGAAGGGCCAATGACCCCGAACTGAATGAATTTATCCCTTCATTTTATATGACACGGATTGGTTTAATTAACCCTACAACTTGTAAACATTTATTCTAACTTAAACAGCAAGTTTCCAACCTTCCTTAAAGAAATATATATTTTTAAGGGGACAGATGTTCTTGCCAACATTTACTACAGCATCTTTATACACAGTAACCCCAGTATCAATGTTTCTGTTCTTGCATGTCAATAAGACACCCCAAGCCTGTCCAAACTTGTTTCACAGTGCCTGGAATATGTTTATCACGGCTTCTAGTTTTTCTTTGTAGGGATTAATGATTTCCCTACCTATTACATATCATAAATATGCTGTGTTATCTCTTATGTAGTCTTGGTAGCATTGACATTTTATGTCTTGTCTCTAAGACTATACTGCTGCTTGTACCTTACCTAGATGAAGGTGCTTTATTCCATCATCTAGCATATCAGTGTATCTGACATGCAGCTGTAAGACTTCATTTACTAGGCTTTGACAAATTACAGGAGCACCATGTAGTCAAAAAGGAAAGACAGTATACTCGAATAAGCTTTCTGATATTGAAAATATTCTTTTTTTCTTCTCTCAGCTATTAGAAGTATCTGCCAAAGTTCATTTGTCAACTCTAATGTGGTTGAGAAGTTTTCTTTTAGTTCACCAGCACTAGTCATTAAGTAGCTGCCAAATATTAAAATATTGTTCATCTTTCTAAAAATCATCACAGAACCTGAATTTCTAACAGGCATTTAGACTAACACATTTGGGCTGTTCTTGTTACTTTCTGACTCCTGCATTACCCCAGTCTTAATTTCTGTACACCTTCTTGTTCAGCCTTTCCCTGTTACATTTTTCTATAAGGATTTAACTCAACATTTTCTCTTGGAATGGGCTTAATATGATACTGAGTCAGGTTTTCTGTGCTAGGAAGTTATAAAAACAATGCCTTGTTTCTTAACAGAAATGTACCATCTACCAGCCCTTAAGGCACAGAAGTCAGATTTTGCTCTTAACCAGGACTGCCATTTTCTGCCATTAAACCACAGATGTGTTCCTCATGGTGTCAGAACATTTATACAACATATCTCTTCTGTTCTTCTCTTACCCATCTGTCTAATCATACCACTAAGTGTTTTTTTCCCCAGAAGGGACCAAAAATAATACCTGATCTGCAGATTTGAATTCTCTGGTCCTTGCATTTCTATTATACATTTTGTGTTGTATAATCTAGTTGTGTTCATGTGTTTCTGCATGATATACATTGCAGTTTTCAGTCTATCTTGTTAGTTGGTATACTATTTTGTGAACCTTTTTAAATTGTCTTTTCTTCTTCCCAAATTTATATGGTAGTATATAACAGTTAACTGGAGTGCCTGCCACATAAAATCTCTAATGGACTGAACCTTCCCAAGGCTTGTGGCACTTCTCTAATGGCAAATAGGAAACATGATATTAATTGGTCACAGATTTTACCATCTTCCTCTCTGATTTTTATGAGCATAGGCTTTAATGTTCAGTCAAGATGTTCCATTAACCCATCTGGTTAGGGATGGTACGCTGACATTTTTAATTGCTTGATCTTAAACTATTGGCACAGACCATATATTACTCAGAACATACATTAAGTCCCTGCTTAGAGAGTATTTCCTTAGGTATCCATACTCTGAAAAATAATAACACCGACTCCCTGGCTGTTTAGCTTTATATAAGGGAAGAACTTCAAAGTACACATTTACATATTCCTAAACAGCCAAACTCTGTTAAAACCCATTGATGAACCAATGGCCAACTGATGCCCATAGCAAAGCATTGAAATCGGACCTTTATAATGGTCAGTAGAATTACTGAATTTTTGAATCAGGCTTTACAGAACTCTCTTCAAAACTACAGAAAGATTTCTAGAACTTTGTAAACAAAATAACAGGCCCTTCTACATGAAAAAAAAAAAACACACACACAGCAGGGATTGCATCTCAACCACTTTAGGATCCCTAACTGCACTTGAACATCTAACCAAGTTCTCATCCCTCTGGAGCACCTCTACATTTGCTCAAACCCCTCACTCACTCACAGTAGGCACACTCTCTCTTTCTCTCTCTCTCTCTCACAGTCTTGCTTATTCATGCCCTTCTGCTTCAAAACCAGAAAATCAAAGGCAATTCAAATGCAAAAGCAAAGTCACTACTGATGCTCTGTTTGGTGCACATGATCTTTATCCCTGGTCTATTCTTCTCTACTGAGACTATACCCTACACATGCTCAAGCCCCCATCCAACCTTTGTCTTGAAATGGTGCTATACCCAACCAGTGTAAAATAGCTAGTGTAAAGTCATTACCCCAAAATCCCATCATGCTTATCCAGTGATGTCTGGCAACTCTCAGCATTCCATACCTTAATCAAAATATTAGAGGAAAGATTTACAAACAGCTCTCCAAATATAATTAGTCACATACTATTCCATGAGTCCATCAGCATAGATTCTGGGAAGGCAAGAGTACAAATGACTACACTTTGCATACTGAGTAATAATAATATCAAGCACATGAACCATCACGTGTCATTTCATTGACCTTAATAAACATTTGACTTAGTAGAGCATAATTTCCTTTTGTTCCCTTGTTATCATTTGTAACCAGCCTTACTGCCCTACAATGGTTTATATCCTTTCTACATAAAAGACCATTAAAAGTCCAAATAGACTCACACTTTTAATTACTGTTGCTCAAAGGTATACCTAAAGGTTCAGTTTTATCCTCACTGCTATTATCCATAATCATTAGCAAACTAACTTCTGCCCACCCACAAGATAGCATTAGGATAATTTTACATGAATAAGGTACCTTATTCATTTGTGCTCACCCTGACTTTACCACTGCCTTACTCCTAACCCTGACCCCTCAACCCTGCACGTTACCTTACAAAACTTTCTTACCATAGTGGCACCATTACAGAACATACTCACACACACTACTCAAGTATTACACACATGCACAACACTAAAAGTATACCTTTATCTTGGCATTATTCTAACACTATTCTGCACACACACTCCAACCCCAATAGTGATTTATTTCAGTACATACAAAGGTTTCAACAGTAGCACACACATATACTTACATTACCCCTCCAAAAAAATATACACACACCACACACACACACACACACACACACACACACACACACACACACTCACACACACACACACACACACACACACACAAAGGGTTGCAGTCATTTGTTCTAAAGTCAGAATTTCTAAAAAGCTGTTGCTGGCACAAAATATCAAAAACTCTGAAAAGTTATGTATACCATCTCCAGGTTGCACAAATTGCAAGGCGTTTGAGGAGACTCAGGGATCCACCCTCTGCATAAAATAGACTTTAAGTTTTGATATTATGGATATTTTGAGTCTTAGATATTTTGACATATATCCATATAATGTACAAACTTGTGTAAAGTAATGGATTGTTCTAGTAAATTTATAATGTGCTTGAAAAAATGTGTGTTGCTGTATGGAGAGTGGGAACAGACTTATGGAAAATACTTTATCTTACCTGGCACTGATTACCACTTAATGTATTAGTGGAAGTAGCTTGGAGAACTAGACTCAGGATGTTTTCTCTTCTACTGCAGACAGAATAGAGTGCAAGAGCTGATCTGGAAGACCCTAAAGGTGGGGACTGTAAAAGTTCAGTCACTGCTAACTTGTGGATTAAATTCATAGAAGTCAAAATGACTACATGACTGCAAATGGGACCTAAGTGAGACCCACTTCCGAGAATTTTAATGATAGCCTATAACTGGAGGGATGATAAAACTAGTCCATTATTAGTGAAAATTTCATATATGCTGTTGTGCTCTGTTTCAAGAAATGAGTGCTATAATTTCAACTTTTCAGAAAGTTTACAATGATTACGTCCATGTCCTCCTTACGGCTTCTCCTTGTACATCAGAGAGAAAGAGAGCGCGGTGGAGAGAGAGACAGAGTAAGACACACATTGTAAAACAGTGGATATTAATAAACTGAGAAATATGCTGAATGTTTTGCGAAACATATTGTTTTGGTACAAACTTACTGTGCCTTTTATGTTATGTATTATTGAATGGGTGCTCATACATCCAGAAATGTAATTAAAGCCTATATTACCTTTTGTATTGGAAAATATATATGGAAAGAAATACAACAGTAGAGGGCACATGACAGCAAGAGCCAAGTTCAAAGACCTGTTGAAATTATTTTAAAATAAAGAGCTGCAGCCAAGGAAAATGGAAAATATTGTCTCTCTTTGTATAAGAACTTTACTAGAAGTCAAGGCTTGTAGTAGTTGCAAGATGGTTCATTTTTTTTTCTTTTTTTGCATATAGAGGATCAGGAAGTAACAAAAAGAAGAGAGGAAAATCCAAGATGAGAAGAAACATTTAGATTTTGCTAAAAAAAACTATTTTAAGGTTTTGCTTGACATGAAATTGAGAGTAAACTGTAAAAATTAATGTTTTATTGCTGAATAAAGATTTTGGTTTAATTTTCATGATTGTGTCTGCAAACAATATACGGTGAACTTGTCAAATCTACTTCCAGTATATTTTAGGTTGCAGCATACTATTATAGTGGAGGCCTGGTGTGCTGCTTCATATGTAAGAGATGTTATTTTGATATACTGTATATTTAGTAATTATTATTTATGAAGGTAATTAAGGCATGTCACCACTAAGTGATCAATAACTTCTGTGCAATACTTTTTAATCAGATATATCTATGCATTAGTAACAGAACTTGCATCCCTACAGTGGTTGTACAAGCAACATGATGTGAGCACCATGTTGTGTAGGTGGTCTTTAGGAATGCAGCCATTTCATTTTACAGTCTCATGTAGGCTTGGCAGCAGCCAAATAAATGTTGATAATTAATTCTAGTCCCATTTGCAAGCTTGTTCACACAGAACCAGAGTTTGGATAATGGGATGATGGTCATAGGTTCATAGGTAGGTACTAGGCTATTGGTCCTGGGGCCTATACAAGCCCAGCCAAAAAGGTACCCTGGATTTTGCCACCCAAGAAAATTATTTTCCTGTGCCACTGTTGAGCAGAGCCACACAAGTGATCCCCGGGGTGAATTTCTTATTTCCCATCCAATCATCAAGATTTTTCTTGTAGGGTGCTAATGAGAAGCTTTGTTTGATATAGATAGGGAGTTTATTCCAGAGTATGGGAAGTCTCTGGGACAGGAATCTATCCCTCCGGCATGTTCTGTTTATTGTGGTGACAAGGTTTAGGTCCCTAGAGCATATAGCTTGGAGGGATTGGGATTTCTTTAAGTGGAGCATGTCCAACAGCTCTGGGTTTGACATAGCTTTGTATGTTAGGCAGAGATCACCTCTGAGTAGGTGATATGTGATGGAGTAAAGCTGGAGTTTTTTTGAGACAGTCTGCATAGGGCATCTGTTTGAGGCTGGTAATCCTCTTTATGAGGTATTTCTGTGGCCTTCCCAGTTGTTGTAGATGTCCTGTGAGGTACATACCAAAAGTGGCGTTGTACTCTATAATGGGTCTAATGAGTGATGAGTAGAGGGGAACAATGACCTCTTTTTTTCTGACTGAGAAACCTTTTGTGATGAAGTGTGCCATGGAGAAGGATTTCTTGACTACTGTGGCAATGTGATTATCAAAGGAGCGACTACTGTCCACCTGTGTCCCAAGGTCTCTTATCACACTTTCGGTGTTAAGGATACTACCGCCTATGTTGTAGTTCATGGGTACAGAGTTTTTACCAAAGGGGATGACAATGCACTTTTTGGCATTGAGCTTGAGGCCATGGATTTGACAACAGGCATCCGTCTCAGTGAGGCTCTTTTGTAGGATGTCCACATCGTTAGGAGTTTCGATTATGGCTCCTAGTTTGCAGACATCTGCGAACTTTGTTAGCCAAAGACCTTCTGTGTTAGCCTGTACTTCAGAGAAGTAGATACCAAACAGGAGAGGACCCAGGACTGAACACTGTGGTACTCCACTTGTCACTGGTCTGAAGTCAGATTTGGAGTCTGCTACTTTCACAGTATGGGTTCTGTCAGTGAGCCAGTTGGCAACCCATCTTGTGACAGAGGGATTTATACCTAGTTTAGTGAGTTTATCTATAATTCCAGAGTGGGGGATGGTGTCGAAAGCCTTGGCAAGATCTAGATAGGCTGTGTGAACCACCTTATTCTTGTCTATGGGTTTGGTGACTGCTTCAAAGAAGTCTATCAAGTTTAGGAGACATGATCTGCCTTTTACAAACCCGAACTGGGTGGGGTCCAGAGTTTGGAGATTACCAATATCTTTGTTTATAAGTTCAATGATGATACGTTCCATAGCCTTGCAGACCAGGCTCGTTAGGCTAATGTGGCAGTAGTTCCCGGGGTCATAGCACAGTAGTTGCCAGATTTTCTGTTTGGTAGCTAAGCGATTCTAGTTGATGAGCTATATATTCACCATAGAGTATGGTACAAAATTAGTTTCATAATATAGGTTCATAGGTTCATAGGTTGGTACTGGGTTATCTGCCCGAAGGCATATATTAGCCCAGCCATGTTGTGCGGTATTCACCGCCCTTTTAGTAGTTCCCTAGACCCTTGTACTAGCAGCTAGTACCCTTGGCCCCTATCTAGTAGTGCTGTTGGTGTGATCCCCAGTGTAAACTTTCTGTTACCCATCCACTCATCAAGGTTCCTCTTGAAGAGTGATAGTGAGGGGCTCTGTCTTATGTAGACCGGGACCCTGTTCCATAGTAAGGGAAGTCTCTGCGAAGGGAATCTATCCCTCCAGCATGTTCTACTCATTGTTGTGTTGAGGTTTATATCCCTAGAGGGTGTAGCTTGAGTAGATTTGGTTTTGCTAAGATGGAGCATGTTCAACAATTCTGGGTTGGACATGGCTCTGTACGTTAGACAGAGATCGCCTCTGAGAAAGCGGGTATGCAACAGAGAACAGTCTTAGCTTTTTCAATCGTGCTGCATAGGGCAACTGTTTGAGGCCAGTAATCCTCTTGGTTAGGTACCTCTGTGGTCTCTCCAGCTGCTGGAGATGTCTAGCCAGGTACATTCCAATTGGTGCATTGTACTCAATAATGGGCCTGATGAGGGAAGAGTAGAGGGGCACCATTACATCCTTAGATCTTGATGCGAACCCTTTCATGATCAGATGGGTCACATAGAAGGATTTTCTAACCACTTTGGCAACATGGTTATCAAAGGAAAGCTGACTATCTACTTGGGTCTCTAGATCCCTTATTTCTTCTTCAGATTTCAGGGGATTACGTCCTGTGTTGTAGTTTGTGAGTACTCTGTTTTTTCCAAAGGGGATTACTATGCATTTTTTTGCATTTAGCTTGAGACCATGACCATATCTTTAGCTGCTTTAAGACATTACATTATTAAACAATGCAGACTCCCTCATACCATCCACATACTTCTTGTGTCTCGTGTAGTAGTCCAATCTTATTTTAAAAATACCTAATGGGCTAATATACTCATCTCTACTTCACATTTTATTTAATTGATTGTTATATTTTAGTATGTTCAGTCTTATTATCTTGAATATGCTAAAGATGATGACTGGGAAAACAGTCACTGCTAACTTGTGGATTAAATATAGAGAAGTCATAATGAGTTCCTCTTCCAGAAATGAAAGTCTTAGCTTGCCACTTACTAGCTTGTATAACATACTGTGCAAATTGATTTGTTTGAGTTAATCCTAATAAGACATATTCTTACTATTATGTATCCCATAGTATAATGTCTCCAAACTGGTTATAATGTCCTTATGTCAGACACTAATAAATCACAAAAACCCTGCATGTCTAACAGTGGATATAATCAGTGGGCTTAGTATTTCTGATTCTCTAGCCTCAACTGTAGCAAATGTTAAGCCAATTTAGCACATTGTTTTGTTCTTTATGTCCAATATATGATTTCCAAATCTAATACCCAAACCAACTGACATGTAAATCCTTAAAATGTGTTATTACTTTAAACAAACCAAACAGAAACTTTGTAGTGTGGAGGGTGTGTAGTTCACTGCTTGAAATATGTTATGCACCTAGTTCACTAATAAAATTCAAACTTTTAAAATACATACTACAAAATAATAAAATAGTAGGTAGTCCACAGCTGAGTTAAAAGAATATCGTTTACTGAAACTACATATCTCCAAACTGTCTCTGATTTTGACTCAAATTTTAGATCTGTCCCTCTTAATCCCTCTTAACACTGGTGCCTTTTGGACAAAGGGTGGTGAATTATACTTAATAAATAATAACAATAATTAAGAGCTGAATACTTATTTTACTTCAGGAAATGTATATTAGTTCACATTCCCTAATTCTGTTAATGTCTTAAGTTAATAGAACTAATATTTTAAAAGTGTCCCTGATTGTCCCTGATTTTTCCTGGATTTATCCCTGGTTCTGTTGAGATTTGTCCCTGGTTGGATGAGAGCTATGTTGAAACACACAAACAAGCAATCCTAGTTGAGTATAATGAAAAGCATTAAAGACATTCTTTAATTTATATATGGTCAAGCTATTTGGAGCAAGGGAGTGGTTAAAGAGGGTGGTTCTGTTAAAAGCATTAAACTCATTCCTTCAACCAAGTCCCCCTTCCCCCTTAACACCACAGTGTAAACTGAGACTATGTTACCTTATGTATGAAATTTTAAAGGAAGATATTGTGGACTAGCTACTATTTTAATATTTTGTAGTACGTAGTTTAAAGTTTGGATTTTATTAGTAAAACTAAATGCATAGCATATTTTAAGGAGTGAACTTCACACCCTTCATACTGCGAAGTTTCTGCTAGGTTTGCTTTTGACCCAAAACGTGTTGAATGCTGGGCTTTCTGAGACTTCAACAGATACCATGGATTTTTCTTTTTGTATGTTTTTATCTTACATTCATCCACATATTTAGTAATCCAAAATTTGCACAAAGTGATGAAGTAATATTAAATAATATAGGACTCCAGAAAGAGACCTGAGGTATTACTGAAGTTCCCTTTAATGTGGACTTGAATCCTTGTAAAAAGCACACAGTTCTTTATTTTTAACAATTTACCTATCCATTTAGCAAACTTTGTATCATTCAGTCTAGTATTGGAATATGTATCAACATTTTCTCGGATCAAGCTGAGAGTATATCATGTCATAACTTAATCTGACAAGTTTAGAATTTAGCATCCCTTAACAAAACCATACTGGGTTTTATCCAGATTAACCCATTGGGGGAATTTAATAAAGCCTATATGGGCTTTTTTTTCCATGTAGGCATAGTGGTATACTGCTTACATGAAAGTAAGCAGGTGTGCGATTAAGTAAACAGAGCTGGGTGGCGCACATGCATGTGCCTACACTGAAATATACATGTGATGGAAATCACCTGATAAGTATGTGAATTTCATGTAAGTGAGGGAGGTAGAGTGGTCCAGGAAGCAGACAAGTAGTCTTGCAGACCCTGTGTTGGTGTCAGTAGTGTACACAGAAAAATTCAGTGTACTGGATATAAAAAAAACAGGGGCTGTAAAAGTCCAGGTAGATAGGCAGAAATAGCATAGCAGAGACAGATATGTGCAAAACTATCCACCGTGTATCCAAAACCATATGGAAAATAATTTAAAATAATTTTATTTTTTTTAATAATGTGGGAATGTTTGCACAGCATGCCACAGTCTGCAAATGTGCCATTATGAAAAAAAACTAATAAGTGTAAAAACAAAATTAGTAGTATGTGACAATAAAGTATTATAGGACCCTACATGGAGTATCTACCATGGTGAAATAGTTCTGTTACTAAGGAGGCAGTGCCTGAAACCATGTTGTTTCCAGGTTGTGTGCATGGATCCTTGTGCAAATGATCTGGGGTTACTGAATAGCACAAACGGGTATCTATGTCTGCAGATCCCATCCATGTAGGCACAGAACCATGTTGGTGTCCACAGAAGAGGTGACATCAAAGAGGAGTGTGTCTGATTACTTGTAAGCTCATTGGAGCTCAGCAGGGCCTGTTTGCATGGCCCACCACTGTGCTCAGCAGAGGAGTGTGTACACTGACTGCTAAGCTTTGTTTACCTTCGGGCCACATGTTTCATTGGGATTGAGTGTGTTTGCATGATGTGCCGCCATGCTGAGTTTGACCTTTTGAGGGGGCATATACACTGAGTACTGAGCACTGTTTATCTTAGCTGTGAGTGTTTGAACAGTGTGCCACAGTGCTAAGTCAGGAAGGCTGTCCAAAAAAAAAGTTGCATACACCCTACAATCTGATTTCACCCCCATACTCTGCACTAGTGGAGTACAGATTTGGGAGTTTTAACTAAAGGAATGCTAGGGGCTGCTGCAGGTTTGCTACATATGTATGTGCTAGATGCTGAGGTCAATGCTGCTGCTGTTGCTAACTACTAGGCATAGACTGAGAAGGAGAAGAGTCTTCAGGTCCAGGGTAACCTTCCAGGAGCTTCATGATCTGGAGATTGGAGATTGTTACAGGGTGGATAGGGACATACTAGAAGAACTCACTCAGCTCTGCCCACTCCAATTCAGACCCACAGCCAACAGAGGGGAATTCATCCCAGTGGAAACAGATGTATGTGTAGCTCCTAGGATACTAGCTACAGGTATTTTCCAAAGTCCAACTGGGGACATGATGGGGGTCTCACAGGCATCAGCATCCAGGGTACTCTACCAGTTCCTGGATGTCATGCTATCACATGCCAGTGAGCACATTTATTTTCCCCTCACCCCTGAGGTGAGGGCCAGCAGTATACAACACTTCTACCATGCAGCATACTACTGTGAGGTATTGGGTGTCATAGATTGCATTCATGTACACATCAAGGCACCACCCAGTGAGGAGGGTAGAATCTATGCCAACCACAAGAGGTATCACTCCAACTGCCAGGTCATGTGCAATGCCGAGGACATTATCATGAATGTGTGTGCTGGCAGCTCTGGCAGTTATCACAACTCCCATATCTGGCAAGCATCACAGCTGTACCAGATGTTTGCTAGGGGTGCCATCACACATAGCAATTTACTGGGGGATGCTCACTACGTACTGAAACTGTGGATGATGACACCCATCAGAAATGCACAAACACACACACATACACACACACACACATACACACACACATACACACACACACACACACACACACACACACACACACACACACACACACACACACACACAACAAAAAATACCATAAAGAGGCACACACACAAAGTAGGAACATCATAGAGAGTGTGTTTGATCTGCTGAAGTTACAGTTCTGATGCCTCGATATATCTGGTGGAGCCCTGCAGTACTCTCCAGCCACATGTGCATGCATGTTCAAAGTATGTACCATGCTATATAATATAATCCTGTGGAAACAGCTGCAGCAGGATCAGCAAAGGGAAGGGATACACAGAACCCCACCAGTGCCTAGGTCACCACAGCCAAACCCACAGGGGGACTCCGAGGAGGAAATCCCTGAGGTTGTCCCTCTAGGCAGACGTAGGCATGCCCAGTATGACCTGGTTATGGCCAAGAGACAAAGCATAGCACATGCACTGAAACCCTAGGGACTGACACCTTACTCCGACTTGCATACATATTAATAAAAATGATGTCAGCCAGCTCACACAACCTGTACCTAACCATGTATGGGCTGTGAACTGCATGCATCAGACAGAGTCTGCCCCAAACTACAGGTCTGTCACCTGGTGCATTTGCAAGGTAAGTCACACATCTATTCACCACTTGTAAGAGATACTAGAATATTGTAGCATATGTATGTACCTGACACATCTATGCAAGAGAATATAATGGGCTACTGGACTACTTGGGAAGATTTAACAGCTACTTGGGACAACAGGTACTGTGTCCAATAGTATGTGCTCCATATTATGCACTGGGCCACATGGCTGAAAAGTCCACTGCATTATTTAAGGTAGATCAGTGGGGTCACACGACAGTTGCACAACTGTCTATGGCAGCATAGCATGGGCTGGACATACCCCACCCTCAACACATCAGTGTACCCATGCAACTGCTGTAACAGTAAATCTGCAATGATATATCAGCAGACCAGCCAGTTACAGGGCAGTAACACAGAACCTGACCACATGTTCTATGTCTCACGTAATGCAGGGGTGACATATATGTCTGTATGCTGTTGATTATGTGATGAATAATGCTTCACTGTCTGACAGCCAGTGTGGCTTAGTAGGCTAGGGACATTACCATTGGTGATGGTTTGAATCTGGCAGTATCCCCATCTTTTGCATGTGAGGTAGTCATATGGTGGTATCCCCACAGACTGTCATACTCCTCAGTCTGTTACTGTATGAAAGCTGGACAAAGCCAGAGAGAATGGAGGATAAAGTTCCAAAACTAGAGACAGACATTCAGATGCTCTGATTCACCTAGAAAGTGACTAGTATGAAAGCGGGTTACATCAGTACAGCATATCTGAAGTATATAAAGTCCAACACTCACATGTTTGTCTGTAGTTAGTACTATTTACTGACTGTCTTATGCAACATTTTACTGGAACACCACAAATGTATGAGGAACAGGCCAAACATGTGTGGTGAAATGCCGGACATTATGAAAAAAACACGTACAGTGAGAGACATACCTCTCAGCTGTACAGATTTTTACAGAATGTCCAGAGGTTTGCCTCATATTTATTTATTTTCGTAAAATTGTGGTTTTCTGGCAAATTAATGGCAAATCATTAAAGAATGAAGTTAGAATATAATGACAGGCGTTTCAGTTTCGGACTTCATGCCAGTCAGAAAATTCATGCTAAAGCAAAACCTGTTATTCTATCACCTTTCTAAGTTTGTATGTGCAATATTAAAAAAGTGTCCCTAGTTTTGGACCTTTGTCCCACTTTTATTAATGGCTTTGTCCAGATTTCTTGCTATAAGAAGTTGAGTGGTATGGTGAGAGGTATGCAGACTGTCACTCTGTATGAGGTGTTACATCATGTACCCCAGTCACATATTAGTTTCAACACACAGCTGGGAAATGCCTTGGACAATGTCAGGGAAGTGATGTACTACAGAAACAGGTGCAGCTGCCAATGTCTGTAGCAAATAAAATACTGGCCTGGAGTGCAGGTAGGTGGCCTGGGGTCATCTTGTAAGTACTGATAGTCCCACTGGCCATGCTCTTACACTTAGCTAACTTGAATTCAACTCTGCTGCCTGTTATACATATATATATATATATATATATATATATATATATGTATGTGTATATATATATATATATATATATATATATATATATATATATATATATATATATATGTATGTGTATATATATATATATATATATATATATATATATATATATATATATATATATATATATGAAACTTAAAACACCCTGACCATGAGAAAAGAACCTCGAATTATAAAACAAAAAATTAAAACACGTAGGATGAACTAGTGTTTTAGTGCATTCATCTTTTATTGATGGATAAGACTTCTTCAGAAACAAATACATAAAAAAATAAAATAAAATGTATGTGTATATATATCTATATATATATATATATATATATATTTATATATGTGTGGGGATGTATGGATTTCCCCACATACTCCTGGAATGCTGAGGTTATCTGCTCTCACACATCAAAACAGTTGCCCAAAGGAACAAAACCAAGGCCACAACAGTACATAATTCACTCACCCATAAACTCCTGTGCCTGTGGAATGTCACCTTGTAGACAGACACAGGTGAGCAGATGTTGCACTGTACAATGGTTCAACACATGCCTTGGACAGGCCATCTCGTCCCTGGACGCATGTTTGCCTAAGCGCAACCAGCCACATATGGCCATACTGCTAACTGTACACACATAGCAGGGATAGTGGCAGGTACCCCACTCCTAGGACACTAGATACAATAAAAGTGCCCACACATGCTGTCTAACATAAGGCTACTTTGTGTACTCCACAAGTACTGTGCCTGTAATCACATATGCAACAGATGTAACCCATGGTGCATGTGATAAGTACTGTGAGCTATAGTGTGTAATTGTAGATAGCTAGGGTTTCTAATCTTACAGCAGCCGACTGTGTGTGTGTGTGTGTGTGTGTGTGTGTGTGTGTGTGTGTGTGTGTGTGTGTAAATATATCCCCATGCAGCACTACGGACAAGCCCATATGGGCTATCTCTGTGCAATGGTTGTGCATTTTATGGCCCTGTGACTAGCTGCTGGCCTCTGTATTGCCCTCCTCTATAAAGCCTATGTCATCCACCTCAAGAGCGCTGGCTGACAGTAGAATATCAGATAAACTCTGTGACACATGTGATAAGTACTGCATGCTATAGTGTGTAATTGCAAATAGGTAGGAGTTCTAATCCCGCATCAGCAAGCTCCGTGTGTCTCTCTGTGTGTGTAAATATATCCCTGTGCAGCACTACAGACATGGCATTATGGGCTATCTCTGTGAGTAGCTGCTGGCCCTAAACTGACCTCTTATACATAACCATAACTGCTGTCCACCACCTGTCTGAACCGAATATCTGTAGATGTGTCAACTCGATCACCACACCTTCTAGATTTGTAAGTTCAGATAACCCAGGTGACATGTAGCTAGAGCAGCAGACCTTATCACAAAGTATGAATGCATGAGTATGTTGACTGCCCCTATTGTCCTTGAAAAACTGTTCTATGCATATGCATCTAGGGTGCCATGCACATATACTGCCATACCTTGTTGCTGTCATATTTCTGCTGTGCTGCCATGCCATCATGTGCCACTGTTTTGTCACCATTTGTCCATAATGTATCCACTCAGACTCCTGGAACAGAAACATACACAGGTCCATGACACAACTGTCCTTCTGTAACACTACCGACAGTCAAACATCACTCAACAAAGATACACAAAGTGTTATGTACAGTCATGACACATGCCAGCATACAGTACCTATTGTGGCCCAGAACAAGTGGCATGGCAAAACAATACTGCACTACACCAGTACATGTCAAGTGATATAGACACCCTTTGCATCAGACACATAGTAGCATTCTACTGCATTGATGGCATGAATGGCAGGGGTGTAACACATGTATCATCACATTCACAGGGTGTGGTGTGCAGGTTCTGGAGGCCTAGGATATGCCAAACAGTTGGCAGTATATGTGTAAGTCAGGAGGGGTGCAGATTGGATGGGCCATGGAGAGGTGCCCTATGTGTCTGCAGGTGACCTGCATGTGACAGTGGTGTTTTAGTGTGTGTGTGTGTGTGTGTGTGTGTGTGTGTGTGTGTGTGTGTGTGTGTGTGTGTGTGTGTGTGTGTGTGTGTACACAGTCAGGCCAAATGCTAGCTCTACACATGTGTATGTTGGACAGCTGTAGACCGTACATGGTGGAGTGGATAGTTCACCATCTCTAGCCATGAACACTGAAACTGGCTCTGGCAGGAGTAGCACTGGCACCACCATGCCCAAGGTCAGCTGCAGTGCTTGTATCTGACAGTGACTGCAAAATACTGGGACTGTGTCCCCCATGGAACTACCCAGGACCATGTGCCCATGGTCTGCTATAGGTTCATAGGTGTGTACTAGGCTAATGGCCCTGGAGCCTTTACAAGCCTAACCCATAGGATTACCCTGACATCGTGCCACCCAACTTTAGTTTTCAGTGCATCTGTCGAGTAGAGCCATGTCGAGATGTGGACAGCACACTTCCCCCTGTAGCGCTGGAGGTACTGCCACTACAGGAGTGTGACTGTGCATGGCCATGCGGACTCTCAACAGATGGTATTGCTGACCTACATCCATGTGTCTGATGGCCAACTCTAACTACATGTTCCAGTACAGACAATTTGCAGTGCAAGACAGACACTGTCTCAGCCCACCATCTGTCCACTGCATCAGTGAACCAATTCAGAGTGTCTATAATGCAGTAGAGGCAGTCATGGATGTCAGACTGTGCTGTGTCCATAACCCTATGCATCCCTCTGGTGTTGCATTCAGAACATGCCTGGTCCTCCATGATGGCCTAAAACATGCGCCGAATGTCCAATGATGTAACATCTGCGACAGGTGGTGGATGGACTGCAGTCCTCCTATGAGCACCTCTGTCAATCTGCCTGTGTGGGACCTCACCAGTTCTCTGGCTATGGCCAGTGTCTACACTCACTGACACCATAGTTGGCACACTGTCCTGTTC
This sequence comes from Protopterus annectens, assembly GCF_019279795.1. Lineage (NCBI taxonomy): Eukaryota > Metazoa > Chordata > Ceratodontiformes > Protopteridae > Protopterus > Protopterus annectens. The sequence goes on along the minus strand of NC_056744.1, from coordinate 1,338,051,732 downwards.
AATGTTGCCACACTCTGTCCAATATCTGTGGTATCAGGGGACTGGCTATGTGTGGGTACACTGACTGTGTGTGGTGACAATGGGGGCAGAAGAGGGATGTCAACTTCTGGGACAGATTCAACCCCCGGCAACCTCACCTGTTCCTCATTATGGCCACCATCATCATCAAAGTTCGATGAGACACAGACATTAGGTTGTGAGGGGGACAGACTTCAACCCCCCCCCCCAGTCACCTGTGTAAACCAAGACAAAAGCAGTACATTACTACCCACACTTTTATGTATTGTAATCCGCACAGACTCATACAAATGAGGATCAACAACTGCATTACCAGTCACACATCCTTTCATCTCTGCTCCCTTGCACAACAGACAATCTCACACCAACATACACAGACAAGTCAAGCCCTTTATTTCATGTACGTCAGCCACATCCAGGTAAAGTTGCCAGTACAATCTGACTGTAAGGTATGAAATATGACACTATACTTGATAGACCTGCACAAAAAATCCAGTACACCTATCCTGAGAATGATATGCCAGTACTAGTGTCACTGCCTCAGGTATATAGCATCTCCCTTTTGTGTTTGAACAGGGATCTTGGAGTAATTGTCTAATGTATACCAGGCTGTGTAGCCACACTTATCAGTGCAGACATGTCGATGGTCAATCTAATACACACCTGTGAGTAAACAGTTTATGAACCATAGTTATCTGTTCCAGAATGGAACATACAAATATTCTACTCTGGCTAAATGCAACATTTGTACATAGGGCACTATGGCACCCCTTAACTTTCACAGGGTATATATGATCCATAAAAAACTATATCAGACTTACCAGGCACAGGATCATGGACTTGGGCCACTCCTGACAGACCTATGAAAAGGTGAGGGAGAGGTATGCTCAGCACCACCAAATGTTGTAGCACTACAGGGTAATATATGCATATATCCACATGTACTGTTGCCATTCTGAGTGTGTGTGTGTGTGTGTGCACAAATGCTCGTAAACACTAACTCCCCCCAATGCAGATATATCTAACACTCATGTACAGGTATGTACAGCCTGCCACAATGATTGTACAGTATTACACTGGTGAACACAGTATACTTACCTGGACGCTCCTCTGCTGTGGACACTATGGCACCCACCTCCATGATGTATGGTATGATGGATGCCTGGGAGTTGTTGTGTGTTCCTAGGTTCACCAGGAATTCCTCTGTGGCTGTGAGTGGATATTCTGTCACAGGCCCTCCACCAGTGGTGGCACGATCCATGGAAACATAAGCCCTTCATTGTGCAGCATTCAGCAGGTCTGTGACCTGGTGTCAGACCTGCTCATAGGTCCTGTCTTGTCAGCCAATCTGGTTGACATGCCACACAAGGTCTGCCTGCAATGCTATCCACTGCTCCCGATTATTCCTCCCCCTGGACAACAAGATCTGATGTTGCTGTCGCAGTCCATCCACCATCATGTCATTCTCCACCTCTTAGAAAGGGGCATGTCTTCGATAGTGCATGGTTCCTGAAAGACAGCAAAAGGGGAACACATTACAGGACCAGATATGTGGACATCCACTATGTACAGATCCAGCACACCCATAATGGCCTGCACTATCCACTGCTCCCTCAAAAGTCATACCCCACTGTCTGGCAATACTCTACATGTCTGGATCCCATTGAGATAGTAGTAATACTGAGATATGTCCCTGTGTGATGTGACAGATTCTTCGGTATGTTCTAACATCCAGCACGCAGTCTATTGTGGTGTTTCCCCTATGGGCAAACTCCCACTAATATGTCATATGGCCACTGCCAGACAATTAATAGTGTGCTATTACAGCAACTGTATGGGGACAGTCCTGTAACACTGGTGTGCCACAATGATAGAAAACAATGCAAACCTGCTGTAGTATATGTTCCCTGTAGGCATCATACCTCTCAACTATAGAGATGTCTGCAGAATGTCAGGATGTTTGCCTCATAGCTTTGGTCATTTTCTCACACACCTGTGGAGCTCTGACAAATATTTAACCACTGTGGTTGTGTCTGGGCCTTTATCCCCCTGGGGTTGACAGGTATGTTAGGCATAGCCATCAACCAAACAAGGACATATACTCTGGCTAAGTCCCTGTTTCTGTTGACATATCAGGGACATTCAGGGACACTTTTAGTACTATGTATGTGAGACAGTGACTGAATAAGGGGGGTGAATAACAGTACATCATTTGATGTTACAGGAGTGCACACCCTTATTCATTGTCACTATGTATTATGTGTAATCCACTAGCTTTCCTACAATGGCCAACTGTTGTAGGAGAGACTGACAGGGATAGAGCTGAGATGTGATTAAAAATCAGGGAGAGTTGAGAGGCATGCCTGTAGGTGTAGGACAGCAGAGTATCACTGACACACCATTACTATAGATCTAAGACAGGCTTACTGTTGTAATCTCTATTCCCCATACCTCAATCTTCCCATCCACATCCTGTTATATGGAGAAATCTATTACATACCTGGAGTGCAATACTCCTTTCTCTAACATTGCTTCTGGTATACATTAGGAAATCTGCTCTCCATGTGAGTGAATTCTCATATGGAGCTGTTCCCCATAAGCAACTGCTTGCCTTTTTAATGTATTGCACATTAGCAGGTAATTGCCTCTGCACCAAACTGTGGCTTAGAATTGCTAATTGCAGCCAAAAGAGCTGATTTGCACTATCATTGGCCAATGACATGCCACCATAGTGCAATATATAAGACCTTTTTGTAGAGCTGGGCCCCTTTCTTAGTTGTTAAGATGGGCATCACTGAGGTGTGGAGAGCACAGCATCACAGAGGGAGGTTACCATAACTGTCAGCTATAAAGATTTATGGGCTATGCCCACAGGTTTGCCTCATATGTGTGGTCAGAGTTCCATTACAAAGTGGTCATCTGGCAGTTGACTGGCAAAAAGTGTGGGTTGAGGTCAGTAAGGAAAGAGATACACTTGAGTGGCAGACTTCATACTCATCAGAATATGCATGCTAGTGCAATAGCTGTTAATCTATCAACTTACTATCTTTCTAGGGGCATACCATTATACATGTCCTATCTGTGGGCCTTAGTCCCCCCATTACATATGGCCGTGTCCAGATCCCTTGTTCTAGGGGTTTGGGAGGTATGGTAGATCTGTAGCAGCTACCTTTAAATACAGCTGTGTATGCTGCAGCCTAGCACACACAGGGGGGAGTGTGAACACTTGTGAGGACAGCAAGTTGTACATGTAACTGTCACAGGTGTGTCAGCCCTGTCATTATGGCAGAGCCAGGGTAAGGGTACCCTACAGTCCAATTGAGGCATATGATTAATGTGTATGTTTTATGCAATGGTGGTAATAACAGAGTAGTAGGCAACATATAGTTAGGCTATACAGATATATGTAGTGTGTCCCTACCTGCAGGCCTCTGACTTTCAAAATTGTGTAGCAGTTCATTAACTAGCAGTAACCTGTGTGGATTAGGATTGCATGACTCAGTCATTACTTGCTGTCTTCACAATAATGTAATTGAACTGCAAGACAAAAGTGTATTTGAACCCAGGACTGTGTTTGGCAAAATGGACTGCATGCAAGGCATTTAACAGACTGTATGAGTCACTGCAAAGAGTATGTGTACAGGCTGTGAGAAGTATTTCTACAGCCATCAGTATGTGGGGTCTATGTCAGATTGTCAAATGCTGACAACCTCAAAGCTTCAAACTATGAACTTGAAAGTTCGAAATCTAAAAATATCAAATGTAAAAAAAAAAAACACTCAAAACCTAAAACAAACAAAAAAAATGCTCTATGCAGGGGGCAAGCCCCCCTGCACCCCCCACACCCTCTGCTACTTAAATATACCAACTCCGAAATTGCACTACAGTGCAGTAAAGGGAAATCTTCCCTTCCTGCACTTTATGGCGATTGCTGTTATACGTTTTGATGTTTTTACAATTCGAACTTTCAAGTTCAAAGTTTAGTGCTTCGAACTTGTCAGCATTTGACATTATGATATAGACCCAGTATGTGCATTGCTTTATATGGCTATATTTATGCACCACTGTCTCAGCTGTACCTGTACTTTGTAATTGCTGCTTTAACAGTTGTCTTTCCACAGGTTGCTGATAAAAGGGTGCATGTGCTTGCTATCACAGGCCTCATGTACATCCAGTGTTATGTCTTTGGCTGTCTACTAGTGTATTACTGCATCAGAGTCCAAGGTACACTCCCATTTTTCCCATTAGTTTTTATTTCAGTTACATGCCTAATGACTGTAAGTGGCAATCAGTATGTTTTGCTGGAAACGCCTATTTTACATCACATCTGTGTGACGTAGTGGGTTAATGCAGTGGTCTGTAGATGAGAGGGCCCTATTCATTTTGCATATGTATCTAACAATGTAATAAACATTTAATCATTAAAGCTCATTTAAGCTTAGCTAAGTGAAGTGGCATGGTGCTCGGCTTCGCTTAGCTCCACGTAAATCCACACTAAGAAATATAACAAGCAAAAGGGGGTGATAGGAAAGTGGTGAAATGGGGGCAAGCAGGGGGAAAAACATAATGAAAGGGAGTTAGGGATGTGCAGGAAGGGTATAGAAAAGAACCATAGCTATCCATATCTTGTACAGCAACAGCTGTGCATTTTGACATATTTTGTAAATGAATTGGAACTCTCAAACCCCATAGAGAGGGTTGAGGACAGCATAACTGTGTTGCCAAACCAATTATACCAGAGTAGTGGTATAGTGGTGTCCAGTGGACAAGTGTGAGACATCGAGAGCTATTTCTGGGGCAATATTTGTTTTTTTTTTTTTTTTTTGTTTTTTGGGACAGGTGACCATTTTTTTTAAGGTGAGAGTGGAATGTAGGGGAAGGGAGTTAGGTACATGTGGGGAGATAATTTTGGTAGGATTGGATGCATTTCCAGACAGACAAGGCAGACAAGACAGCAGACAGGGGCAGTGTGTAACACATGAGGGGGTGAACACCCTGGATGGGCAAGGTGTTGTAGAACCAAGTTGCACATGCCTTCAGATAGCAGCAGCATTACTCATGTCCCCACCCATGGGACAATTGACACTGCTTCATTGCCCCAAGGGTGGCTGTGCTGAAGGCTGGGTGCCAGGGTGAGCCTGCCTCACCAGGTTGACCAGCATGCTCTCAATCCTGTGTAGACAGCATTCATAGCTCTGAACAATCCTGCGTACCATGACCGGCATTTGATCCTGGGTGACTGCAGTCCCTCTGCCACTGCTTCCAGGGGGAGACCAAGCACTTGTCCCGTGAGGCGGTTTCACCCAATGCTGCCCCTCTAGAGGGGGCACCACTGGTCTGGGTTCCAGATGTGCTAGGATCTGGTGCCATGCCCATTTGAGGCAAGGTAGGTGGATTACCAGGAACTGGCTTACCCCGATGTGCTGTGGCAATGGAGGTATAGTAATACGTATAGGTTATTTATTAACAAAACATTGTTAGTAATATCAGCATGGCAGAACATTGAAAATAATGCAATCACATATCAATGCAAATTATTTGAAACACAACAATAAATAGCAGAACAGTCAGTATAACAGTATGCCAATAACAGTTACAGCATAACACCAGCAAAATAGGTAATTTAACAAGATATGTTAATATGCATCAATTATAATATATAACAATACTAACACATGCCCCAAAAACAATTAATGTAACAACATATGTTAATAGTAAACTATAACCAATGAATAACAGTAATAAATAAATGAAGATAAGGGGTAGGGAGAGAGAGAAAATCACTCAGTTAGTAACATTGCAGCTTACTTCCTTGGCAACAGTACTATCTACTCTATGAGTCTGTATTTTCTTTATGTTTACAGTGAGTACAAGTCTGTAGCTGATGGTGCACATACAAACTTCTTAAGCTACATGCATGGGACATTATGGGCCAAACGGTAACAACTGCAGGTACACATCTGCACAGAACACTTGCACATCAAGTGGACCTATATAACTACCAAGGTGTTCTGTGGGATGAAATGGTGATACTGTGCAATCTGGGTGCTCACTGCCATGGTATTCCTGTAACAGGTGGATTATGCACTATTAATTACATAATGTGAAATTGTGACACTTGTCAGACATGTATGTGTACTGTACAAACACTAAACAGCAGTTATGCCTTGGTTGGCAGTCATGGGAATATAACCCAAAAGCAGTGACTGTGACTGCACCAACTTTTAATGGATACTTCAGACATACAGCCATAATAGGATTATATATATTATTTCTGAATGCACATTGCTGCTTTTTCACATTTTTGCTAATGATTTTAAAAGTCTGGGAAATCTAAACACATAATGGTCTACTCATAATATGGGCTACCTTACCCATTTACCTGTAGTTCCTGTGGAAAGAGAATTTGAGAGCATTACATACTTGCTACTGTAATATTTAGTGCTACCTAGCACTGGATTTGAACCCTGGTCTGTGTGTGGAAAAATGTACTGCATACACAGCATTCACCAAACTGAGCTACTGTGTCATGGCTGAGTACTGACTGACTGATATTTACCTAGAGCTTACCTGGAACCAAATTATGACCTGGCAGTACTACTGCAGTGTTATACTAGACTGCAGTGACAGTAGAACACACATGCATGAAATAAAAGAATAATGCAGATAGTAGGTACGCTAACAATTAGTCTAACAATGCTGGAGTGCACACATTATCATTAGTGGGTTAAAATATCTTTGAAGGCAACAACAAATGTCAGATCATGGAGTGGGCTATCTCACCCATATACCTTGCTTACCTGATGTTTGTGGATGACAGAGCATTATGTGAACAATAGTGGCTTAGATACAGCCTTGAGCAGTGCTATATGTGCTAAAGAATACTACTGGCATCCATTACATTTGCCTTCTACAGCTATTACAGTGTCATACTTGACTATACCACCTTATCTTACAGCCTGAATGCATGCATCTCTACTGCAATGGTTACAAGACAATCCTGATGTACACCATTTTCCTTGATATCACTGGTACTGATTCACGTCTTATTGCAGAACAGCACTAATTCCACAATTGTTGCACTACAGACATTATTGTATATACGTTAATGCAGTTACTGGTATTGTTTCATGTTTTTAATTGCACAGCAGTTGGCATTATTCATTTCTTGCAATACAGCTCTAATTCCACATTTATTAATTGCCCTTTCTTGCTTATTTCATTGCAGTTAGCATAATACATCTGTACTCACCACACTTACAGTGCAACCTGGCCAGGTGCCTAGCATGTGACTCGACATTGTGATCCCCCTCCTCTGCAGCTGTTGGGAGAGAAGCACACCATTATGCATACCAGTTTTGCAGACATTCAGATTAGATATTGGGGAAACAGATGTAAAATTACTTACATACTTGTGGGGCATTCTCTGCCTGAGCTTCTTGGACCCAAATGTCCAAGAGATCCCCTTTTGACATTTCAGGTCATCATGGTGGTGATGACACTGCTCATCTGTATGGGGGATACCAGTGATACTCATGGGTTCTCTGTCCAACCAGTCCCAGGCCTCCACCTAATACTCTGAGCCCTAGAAACCTTCCTGTAGCAGCCAGTCATCATCATTTGTAACTAGGAGTCCAACCATGAGCCTGGACTCCAGAATGCTCCAACGCTGCACCCGAAAGCATGCACCTTCACCAACACCACCCACAGTACTCTTCAGAGACAGAATTCCAATGGATTCCACTGTATTCCCACCTATTGGGCTTAATATAGCCTGTTTTCCTGCCCTTGCATGTCATTGGGCAGCATTCAAAAAAGTGCTCTGTCACTTAGTACCATGCAGACTAGCACAGCTGAGCTAAGATGTGTGAAATCTCTCAGAACTGGAGTCTTAGTGGACCTTAGCAGTGTGTAAACCAGACCTCCAAAATCAAAAGGAATGACAAGCAAGGTGAAGATAATCCGTTTAATATGATACACTGAAGCACTTTTCGTACGTTGCATACACGAACTTCATCAGATAAGGAACAGATGTAAAAATACAGTTTAAGTAGTAAAATCACAAAATCACCTGATGCATCAATTAGAACATTAAAGGCATATTACCTATCCTTGAAAGCAAACTTTCTTAAAAACTTTCTATACTTTATAAATCTATTTATTTAAAAAATAAATTATTAAAATAGTATTTAGAATTACTACAAACTACTAAAACTACAATCCACTCTGCTACAGGCCCCATGAAGAGCTCAGTGTCTCTCCAACCTAACACCACTCTTAAGTATTCAACTGCGGTACCACCTTTATCATTCTTATAAGAAAAGCGCAGTCCGGGTCAGAACTGTCTGCAAACAACTAAAGTTAACTTTGAACCTAACACCACTCTTAAGTATTCAACTGCATTACCACCTTTATTATTCTTATAAGAAAAGCGCAGTCCGGGTCTGAACTGTCTGCAAACAACTAAAGTTAACTTTGAACCTAACACCACTCTTAAGTATTCAACTGTGGTACCACCTTTATCATTCTTATAAGAAAAGCGCAGTCTGGGTCTGAACTGTCTGCAAACAATTAAAGTTAACTTTGAGTATGTGTCTACCTGTTTGAGCCAATATTCATTTTCTCCTGGAGAGCACTCTGCTTTGGCTTGTAAGCAGCCCCCCCACCCCACCACACACACACACACACACACACACACACACACACACACACACACACACACACACACACACACACACACACACACACACACACTCATCTTCCACTTTCTCTCTTATTCCCTTCTGTTAGCAGATAGTATCCATAATCTGACCAATACTGTGTGTTTGTTAATTTAAACTGAGACCACAGTGGCCTACTGATACAAGGTTATCCTGTTTTTCCACCTGAAAATGATTACGAAATGACTTACAGTTTCAGAGCAGTCCTTGGTCACTTGTGATTGTTTCTCAAACTCTAACTTGTCTTTGCTTTGGCTCATTAGCAGCAGTACAAAGAACTGCCTGTTCACACCCTTGTTCTCCCCTCCCCCTTCCCTGTTTATTACCTTAACACAATCCCAAAGTTAATAAATATTACCTGTGGCAGGCACCATTTTTTAAAACTACAAACACCATTGTCACTATCATATGTTCATTCATCAATTAACTCTGTTACCTGATTGTTTCCAGCCCACTCATAAGAGCAACTAACAGGGTCTCTACCCACTTTGCTCCCACCCTGCCCCCTATTCCCTCCCACCCCCAGTGGTCCCACCTTTATTACACTCACAAACCCCTCCCATCTTTCCAGTAGCCAACCACAGCACTAACCCAACACTACCTCCTCTATCTTCCCACTACTATCACACCTCCTCAACTAACATGTGCAAGCATACCTTACCTATACTCACTGCATGCACTCTCCTTACATATCTTACATCCTACCAAAGCTCTATCATTCCCGCACTCAACCACTACCACTGTACTACTACTCACACCACCACTCATGTCTCACCCTCACTCAGCTCCCCTCCCACCAACTCAAGAACCATCCCTATGCACCCCCCACATATTCTACCAATTATATTACTCAAACATAAAGCATCCCTACAACTTAACATAGTAACCCTCCCACCATACCTATTACCCAAAGAGCACAATCATAAAGTTTCCCTTATAAACAAACACATTCAAAAACTGAGAAAACTAATAACCTCATGCATATCAAAACTAGCCCTAAGTGGAGATATCCACCCCAACCGTGGCTCTACCATCTCCAACCCCAATCCTCATAATCAGACTAGAAACCACAACTTCTCCCATATTACAGACAATAGAAAGCCAAATGACTTCCTACTACTAAGCCTAAATATTAGAAGTATATCCAACAAAGTACATGAACTCCATGCCACCATAGACTTGTACTCCCGATATAGTCATCCTGACAGAAACCTGGCTAAAACCTCACATTACCAGTGAACAAATACTCCCTACAGGTTATGGCATACTAAGAGTAGGCCGGCTAAACAAGAAAGGAGGCAGTGTAGCTATAATATTTAAACAGCATCTAAACATCCAGATCTTAAAATCATCAGTTCCACAAATAGGCAATTAAGAAATAATTTATACCAACCTCAAAATAAACCAACAAAATCATCAACATAATTGGATGCTACTTCCCACCTGGCCAAAACATCCCTCCACTAGAAAACCTCCTCAGCTGGTCTACCCACCATGTCCCCCAAGAAACTATCATTCTAGGTGATTTCAATATTGACTGGCAATCCTGTTCTGGCAACCATCCAACCCATCATGTAAACCTTCATGGCTTCACCCAACTAGTCCAGTTGCCAACCAGGATAAATAAAAACTCCAGCAAGCACACTACCCTGGACTGGATACTAGTCAGTAAGAGCCCCCAGTCATATATAACAGGCTGCTTATCAGATAGCCTCAGTGATCACTCCCCAACATTCCTACTGAAAAAATACCTATACCAAGCTAAACCTGTCGTCTACCATCAGATATTTAAAAAAATAAACTTTAACCCACTCACATTCATCTCATCCCTCAAAGAATATAACTGGCATCCTCTAAAGTACCTCAGTCTTGATGACGCAGTTGCATTTTTTAATACTACCTTCCTGAGCATCCTTAATTACCATGCCCCCATAAGACTTTCCAGAATCAAAGCACAACCCTCCCCATGGCTACAGAAAACCACTAAGTCAGAAATGAAAAACAGGGATAAAGCCTGGGAGCACAACCAAGACCCCCTCAACTAGACAGAAATTCCTAGAACTATGCAATAGAGTCAAAAAGCTAATAAAACAGGACAAATTCAAATACTACCAGTCTGCCCTAGACTCTTCCGAACACAGCCCCAAACAATTCTGGTCCTCCATAAACTCCATCCTCCACCCAGGTAAAGTCAGTACCCCTCCTCCTAACCTAACATCCCTCACTCCTCAGAAAATATTGCTACCTCATTCAACACACACTTCACACAAACCATGCTATCACTAGCTAAACAACACAACCCCCCTCCCCTCCAACACACACCTTCGACTACTAATCTCCCCACTGCCTTCTCTTTTTCTACTGTACCTACCTCCAACATAAAAAAACTCTTAACTAAACTTAAACCCACCAAATTAGTAGCAGACAACCTCCCAAGTGAATACCTACAAATCGCAGCTGATGCTCTGGCCTACCCAGTATCCATCTTGATTTACTGATCTCTGTCAGAAAGTTATGTTCCCACACTGCGGAAATTATCACATATAATTCCCCTCCACAAAGGCGGACACTCCACAGAACTAACCATTTACCACCACATAGCTATTCTCTTTCCACTCTCCAAAATACTAGAGAGATGCATACACTCTCAGGTCTCAGACTACCTCCTTGCTAACAACCTCCTTTCCAATACTCAGCATGGTTCCCGACCAAACCATAGCGCCACCACTGCCTTACTCTCCTTTATTAACACTATCCTTCAGCATAAAAACAATGGCTATCTCTCCTCTGCTACTTTCCTAGACCTATCTAAAGCATTTGACATGGTCCCACACAAACAACTTATCTCTGTCCTCAGTAACATATCCTTCTCACAATCAGTCACCAACTGGTTTCAGAGTTACCTGTCTGACCACCAACAATCCGTTGTATGGCAGAATGACATATCTCCCCAACTACCTGTCTCCACAGGGGTTCCCCAAGGATCCATCCTTGGACCCCTACTCTTCTCTGTTTTCACAAATAATCTAGCCTCTGCCACCACACATGGCACACTCATACAATACGCAGATAACTCGATCATCAACTGCTCAGCCCAGTCCCTACCCAAACTGCAAAAACTCACACAGGAAGACTTTTCCTCTGTTGAAACTTGGTTATCTGATGCCCAATTAATACTCAACCCAAACAAAACTAAACTACTCATCTTCCAACCCACCAAACATACTCAAAACAGCTCTCACTTTAACATTACAGCAAAAGACAACACCACTATATACCCAACTGAACACACCAAATTGCTAGGAGTGGAAATAGACAATAAACTAAAATTTGACATTCACATATCCATGACCATAAAAAAAGTCCACAAAAAACTAGGAGCGTTATACAGAAATAAGCATCTTCTCACCAAAGCAGCAAAGATTTCAATAGCAAATTCCCACCTTATCTCCACCCCACTTTATGCCTCTCCAATATATACCAACCTAAGGCAATGCGATCTAAAGAAGCTAGAGACCTGCTACAACAAAATTGCCAAATTCACTACAGGGGCATCCTACCGTAGTCACCACTGTCTCTCACTTGCTGAACTGGGCTGGCTTGAACTCCCTCACCTCTTTCAATGGTATCAACTCTCACTCGCCCACAAACTAGTAAACCATCCACTAAATGTCCCATCCCTCCAGAATCTACTCCAACACTATCGCACCACCAGACCACTAAGATCCAACAACAAAAATCACTTGCAGATCAGTAAAGCCAATAACTCTGCTGGTGAAGCACTATTCTCTTGCACCATAGCCAAATTATGGAACTCCCTCCCACCCACAATTACCTCCGTACCATCATGCACCCACTTCAAAACTTTACTAAAAGCACACCTAAAAACATGCTGGCTATGCCCTTGCAACTCCCACTCTAATATCACCCACCCCATCCAACCACTACCTTTCTTTCCACTCCACTAACTACCTTGATTATAGCAAGCTCAGATGCTCATATGCCTAGTACTTATACAGCAGGAACTTCTTATTTTAACATTTGTTAATGTCTGCTGAGAGTAGGCTCCAGAATCCACAATGAACTTGAAAAATACCAGGAAACGAATCTATGCAGAACTGCTTTATTACAACGCACTAGTGCTTTCACAAAATGCTTCTTCAGGTGTAAAGCTGTTACAAAAAACCACACCTTAAATAGCCAGGTTGAATAATCACATGATGCACTCTAATTAACTTTTAAAAGGGAAACCTTAAAATCAGTTTAAAACATACATATACACTACATATACACTATTAATAAAACATACACCCTGCATAAAGAACAGATATATAACAATATATATATAAAAGCACATTCTAATGAGCATATAAGCATATTTAATAAACAATCTACGATTATTATAAAATAGAAAAATGAAAATATAAAACAAATAAATAAATAAAAGACAGGAATTACCTATGTAAAGCCCTTTTACCAAGAACAGGCTTCAAAGGCACCTGTTCATTTAAACCATGACCATAATTGGCTCTAAGCATGACTATCCACCTAGCCTCTACTTCCTCAGTTCTAGCTCTAATATCACCCACTCTAACACTCTCATATGTCCTAGAGACAACCATAAACATAAACTTATGTTGTACACCCATATTTTGTACATGCTTAGCTAAAGCATTAGTATTACTCCCTTTACCTATATGGTAATAATGTTCTCTTATTCTATCCTTTAGAGAACGATCTGTCTTGCCAACATAAAAACATCTACAGGCAACACAGTTAGCTAAATAAATCACGTGCATAGTTTCACAATCAGCCTGAACCCTGATGTCATACACTCTGCCTGTGTCTGGATGTGCCAAGAAAGGCTCTTTATTAATGTACTTGCACTGCGAGCATTTACCACATGATCTAGTACCAGGTACTGTTGGGGCATACTTTACTTCCTTAACATTACATAACCTTCTTCTTAAATTCTTCTTATTCTTATATAACTAGACAAATAATGTTTAACTCCCTCAATAAATTGGCACAACATATGCACTTAACCATTTTCTTGGTACTAGGCATGTACAAGGAATACTATTAAACACATGAATAAGTAACAACATTATATGTGACGACATAATATTAACTAGATGGCCAAATATGTTAGTAAGACCTATCAATCACATTTCTGACCCTTCGTACGGAATATTTGACATCCTTGTCTGTTATCTTTAGACACTGAGAAAACAAATCTAAGAACAATGCTGCCCTGTCAGTCACTTTATCAGTAATATATAACTCACATAAGCCAATAGAATACTGACTAAAATTTCAACTATTTAAAAAATTGCCCATCTACCTACTTATCTGAAAAAAAAACTACTTGAAAGTTCATCAAGGCATATTTATTCCTCCCTCAGGGAGGATATCAGAGAGAGTTTTCTAGATCTGCTAGCTAAAGTGATTTTTATCTGGGCTAATCCTTTGTACTCTATTTGTTGTTAGTCCTGTTACCTGACTCAATATTGCTGGCTTACTTCTAATTTATGTTTTCATATCAAAGTAAGTGATGTCCATTTTATTTTATTTTATACCTGGAATAGAAACAGTACCAGAGGTGCAACAGGTATTACACTCACCTTTGGTAGAGAAGGCTGTGAGTTTTATTCACACAGCAGGTAGCTCAGTTGCTGATACTGCAAAGCAGCATAAGGGGGTGCTTTACTCCCGAGTGTGCTGTCCTTCAGAAGAGATGTTAAACTGAAGCCCAATCTGCTTGTGTTGGTGGTAGATCAGGTGGATGTAAAAGGGTCTATATTATATCAACGAACGCTTAAAAAAGCGAACGCTGATTGATCGACCTTATGTAAGCGAAAGCTTACAATCTCGAACTGTCAGATCAGCAATTTTTTTCCTAGGGAAAAAAAATTGCTGATCCAAAACACATACACACAGCACAATCACACCAAACAAACAGAAATCCACACACATACACCTAAAATCTTATACCTAACCCTACACTAAACTATGCACACACTACTAACTACCCACTTACCTTAACCCAAACCCTAATCCTAAGGTCCGTCACTATCGCACACTCACCTCACCCTCTCCCTAACCCTAACTCACTTAAATCTGCCCTAACCCTCATGTCCACTCAATCACACACACCTAACCCGAGCTCTAACCCTAACTCACCTAAATCACCCTAACACTCACATCCACACAATTGCACACTTACCTGAATCCGGCTGGTAACTTTCCACCATAACACTGAAAATACCAAAGCAACAGAAACGGACAACCAAATTCTTTCCCTAGGAAAAAATTTGGGTTTCTGCTGCTTCGATATTTTTCACTTTTGCTAAAATAAGGTTGATCAATCAGCGTTCGCTTGTTTAAGCGTTCGCTGATCTAATATAGACCCATGTAAAAGACCCCACAGCACCTATCAAAGAGTAGAGGTTCTTTATTTATATACAAAAATAGCTCTTATTTACAAAATATTTACATAGTTACAAATGTTTACATAACACAGAAATTTAATTCATTTTGAAATATATATCCCTGTTCTTTACTACATCATCGAAACCTTTACTTTTCTTTTTATTTAAAGCCATTCCCATCATCTCCCGATACTCATTTGTGCAAATTATTACTACTTTTATCCAAATTTAGTTTTTTTGCAATTATTGTAATGTCATCTGCATATGTTAACACCCCTATTCCCCTCCAAATTGATCATGCGTGATATATGTATACTTTTTTCTCTTTCTATTTTTAACACAGCATTACAGTCACAGCCACCATTCTATAAACACCTTTTGTCATAAACTTTAACAATGCTCAGTACTTCTTTGCATAAAGCTTTCAAGTGTCCTTTCAAAGTCTCTCTTTCTACTTCTGTTTGAATTTGTACACATCTTCTTTTTTGTTTCCCTGTTAAATGCTTTTATCACATAAAGTTTCCAAGGGTTACAGTCTTTCTTTTTTTCATATTCTCTGAGAAAAAATTCCATTGAAAAAAACATTCCAGTCTCAAAAATAATGTCACAAAATGTATTTTTGTTAATAAGAATAAATGCTATCTCATGTGCTTTTATACCCAAAAAAGATATTAAATTGTCCCACACTTCATACCTGTCCATTTCTTTGTCTTCTTCACTTTGAATCCTTACCACATGCTTCTGTTTTTCATTTTCTTCTGCCTTCTTTTCTGCTACTCCATGTTTGCCTTCTTTTACTTTCTCTGCATATGTTTTCTTTTCCATTTCACCACTACTCTTCAGGAATATCTCTGCATCCTCCTTTTGTATTTTCTCCATAATATCCCCTAAGAAACATCTCCTTTGTTTTCTAGCTCACTCTGCACTACCATATATTTAACTAAATCACTGACCAACCCTCCCAACTGAAGGGTTGTAATTATATATCTGCCATTTGCTGACTCATATCCATCAAGCGGGTTTCTTTGAAACATCTCCTCAGAATCTTGCACACATTCTCTGGTCTCAATATTTCCTTTCTCTTTCATTTCATTCACCATGCCATCATCTCATTCTCTGTCCATCAGCCTCCCTGTTTCTCTGGGCCACCTCTGTGCCTGGAATGGATACAGTTAGTGCTCCTCCAAAAATGAGTCCCTGAGTATCACAGTGAATTAATAGAAAAGCCTTCCTGGTCAGTGGGGAGTGAAAGGTAGGAAACATTATTTTTTTATGTAATACATGGACATAACCAGGTATTTATTAGGTGTGATTTTTAGGGTGTTTTTGAAATGTGAGGTAGTGGAGCTAGCAGTCAATGAAGGGGGAAAGATAGTCCAGTTTCTAGCAATGGTGTGGGAGAATAGTGCTTTTTCTGCAGTATTGTTAGTTCTAGAGATACAGAGGAGTGATTTGTTATTAGAGTGGATGGGGCGATTTGCTGTGCAGTTCATCTCCCTGAGTTGGTGATGTCTCCAGGCCTATTAGATAGTCATACGAGGCACCCATGTCATGACAGGGTGCCATCCATGAGCATGGAGATCATTGGATAGGCATACTCAGCACTCGGGTGACCAATATCGGATCACATATCACCTTTAAGGGGTATTGGCCATGCGTGGATGGGCAATACCAGCCTTCACAATCCTCACCTCCACTATGCAGCATGCTGGCTACCTTGCATAAAGGCATGTGCTACACTGTGATGTTGGACATGCTACACATACATATCCTGATCTGAAAGACATACGTCATGGACAGCCACCATCCTACTACAAGGATCACCACATGCTGGACAGATCCCTGTGCCATACATGTTACATACTCCTGCCATACCATGCAACCCTGTCCATCAAAGCTGCACATGTCATCTCTGTCATACATGGTGCGATGACCGCTTGGTAGATGTATTATTAACTGTCTGGATCAGTAATGTGGCACTGATGCACCTTGTGGTGGCAAAATGGCTGTTGGATACAGCTAGAAAACCTTGCCTGTACATGCCATAGTTGATAACCATCCCTGCGAATGACGTCCGGCTAGCCATTGTCCCATGTCTATCACATGTGCAACACAGGCGATACGTGGCAGGATGTTGAACTGCTGTACAGTGCCGTGTAGATGTATATGGCAAAACACTTACATGTAAAGGTTTCCATGTGTATGTGTGTATTGTCACTGCTCATGTCCATTAAGGCAGTGCATGTGTTGATATGTGACATATACACAGCATCAAGGTCAACAGCATTACTGTGGACACATCCAGGCATGTGCTGATAGGTAAGAACACCAGTACAGGCAAACAGACATGCCCACATCAAGACAGCATTCACATGGAGTATGAACAATGTAATGAGGTGACACACATATATGGTGATGATATCCAATGCATAACGGGTGTTACATGTGTGTGACACAAACATGGCAGTTGTGTCAGTGTCATGACGATTTGTAAAGATAACTGTTCAGTTGTACTAGATTTAATACAAATGTATGTGCAGCTGTATCTCTGTACATCTCTGTGATACTGTGACCTGTCTCCATCATTATGTCTTCCAGATAATGCCTCGTTCATGCCTGCCAGCGTATAGCTGCCTGGAGGATGATGCCCTCATCCTGTACCTCCATGAGAACTATGAGATGTTGTTCAGCCATGTGCCACAGCTTGCCCAGCAGCGTGATGACCTGTGGCAGGACCTTCGCAGGAGGGTTAATGATGTGGGTGGCCATAACCGCACCTACCAGCAGGTGCACAGACCTGATACGACATGCGAAACAGCGTGCCAATGCAATCGCCAGGGGAACAAGGTGGAACAGTTAGTGGGCCACCAAACCAGCCCCCACTCACACCCACTGAGGAGATACTGGCCAGCCTGGGGACACCCTCAGAACAACATTCACAAACACTAGCTGCCATCGTGGAGGTGGGTGTCTCCCAACCAATGAGCCTAGAGTTGCCTGGTAAGTCACTACTGCACATGTAACTATTATATTCCATTTAGTTGCATGTGTCACTGTACAATATGTAATGTAACATCATATGCAAGGTATGTTTACAAACATGCTGCATACTACAGTATGCTACCCTGTGTATGCACACGTGCATACTATATGATATTGTATAGGTGAATGTGTTAACATGCACAGTGCACCCTGTGGCTGTCATACAGTCAATGATAATGTTCAAACTGCTGTGTCACCCCTATAAAGGTACCGCTGCCATGCCGCATAGACATCAGTCTGTTGCAGGTGAGACAGGTATCAGTATCAGGCATGTTAATGCATATATCTATATGCCATGTGGCCAGTTAACACATGTACACATAATGTATGGTCCAGTTGCAATATACAGGTCGCATCTGTCATCATTCACACTGGTTACCCATGTGCAATATATACAAACTAAATGAAACACCGACATGAAACCACAGTATCTGTCATTGCTAGATGTGTGGATAGCTATGCATACAACGGTGGAGGTGTTCAATGTAGGCATATGTACTATACATTGGAACAACACATGTGTGGTACACAAAGAGTACCACACAGTGAGCTGGGATATGGGCAGCCCACAGGAGTCACCATTGTGTAATATGCCCCTGCAATGGTTGCACACATTGTGATGTGCCATCTGACATGTCCCAGACATGTAGTGTTCCGGCTGCAATATTGTCTCACTATCCCATAATACATACCCCACATACCAAACATGCAACCCGTTGTCTGCATAGCCCTGTGGACAGTGACATATCTGACATATATGGATGTATGTCATATGGGACAACACAGACATGTGAGATCGGTGGCCTTCACAAACATTTGGCCAACACATGTTCACACATGGCCATGGAGGATGGCCAGAGACATGTAGCCACACAGTAGTTGTGATGTGTATACACCCTGTTGCACATTCTCTACACATGGTCCAACTATAGCCTTAGGTGACTGATTATATAGTTGATGTGGAACACTGGGCATCCTAAACGCCTGTGCACAGCTAGTGGAGGTGTCACTTAATTCGACCATATAAGATGTGTTGAACATCACGACTGTGTCATAGCATGACAGTAGTCACCTGTACAGCTTCCACAGACATTGACACCACATCAGGCCACAGATACCATACATTTCTCTTGCTGCTGTAGGACATCACTGTCAGCCGTGCACCTCGTGTGTGTGGTACATTAATGTCATGTGGGACATGGTGTATTGACAAGTCTTCCATGTGTGGACATGGTTGTCAGGCAGCTAAGACTTTGTAGTAGTTGTGCAGGGGTGTCATCCGTAGGTCTTCCAGTGACCTGTCACATGACACAGCATGGTATGGTGTGTATACACCTCAGTGACGTGGGTCTCAATCCACAGTTATGTAATGTGTATGCATGCAGTTATGGCTATGCACTGTGTGCATATTACACACTGTATAGCACTATAGACACCTCATGATGCCATGCAATGGCACAGTGTCTGTACTTCACACTGTATAGCAATGTAGACGCCTCACACTACCCTTCAATGCTCATTCACATTTGCTAAAAGTGCATTCTATCTGTAGGGCATACAGACAACACTGCAATGTGATACCCATTGCAATGCTGTACATGTGTCAGGACACCATTGTGTCAGACATGTATGCATGTCAATGCACTCATCAGCAGATTACATGTCAAGGTCACTTCAGCCATGTGTACTGTTAACCTGTGCTGGTCCACATGGTGTATCACAGGGATGCATGCTTACAACCATGATTGTATGAACTGCATGGCTACTGATATGGCACCTGCTTGCTGTTG
Source organism: Protopterus annectens (assembly GCF_019279795.1). Lineage (NCBI taxonomy): Eukaryota > Metazoa > Chordata > Ceratodontiformes > Protopteridae > Protopterus > Protopterus annectens. The sequence continues at coordinate 1,338,031,731 of NC_056744.1, read as the reverse complement.
TGTGCAACCCAGGGAGGTATGCTAACTACCACTATTAATGTCTGAGCTGCATGCCATCTGCTGTATCACATGCATGATGCATGCCGTCTGCTACTGATATGACACCTGCTTGCTGTTGTGTGCAACCCAGGGAGGTATGCTAACTACCACTATTAATGTCTGAGCTGCATGCAACTGCTGTATCACATGTATGCTGTCTGCTACTGATATGACACCTGCTTGCTGTTGTGTGCAACCCAGGGAGGTATGCTAACTATTAATGTCTGAGCTGCATGCCGTCTGCTGTATCACATGCATGCTGCATGCCATCTGTCAAATCACATGCATGGTGTGTCTGTGTGTCTATTTTAATGTAGAGTCTTTCTTTGCATTCACAGGTGATGTAAATGCGTTACCCTCCTGCGGTTCATCTGATGTTAGTGTCCCACAGATACTAGCAGTGATGAACATATGCATGAGGTACAGGCAGGGTTGTCAGGCGCTGAATCTGTGCCAATGGTTGCCATCTCAGCTATGTCCCCCTCTTCCCCGGACACAGTTCTCATGCCAACACATACCCCATCACCAGTGGCCATAGAGGAAGGACAGTCAGCGTGTGTTAGCTTGGAACAGGAACATGTGGTGGCTACAGAAGGTGTGTCTCCACACCATGGTGTCAGTGTAATGACTGCAGATGTGCCACACAGGCATGTGGCCAGTGCTAATTATAGGAGGACCTCTGGCAGACATGCACCTGCAGGACAGAGCACAGGAGCTGGTGTCACCAGACGCATGTTCCAGACTGTAATGGCGGCACAGGCACGTGCTGAATGGCAGAACAGTGAAGGGCAGAGGCTTCAGAGGGCTGCTATTCATACTCTAAATGACAACATCCAGGCATTGGCAAATGCTCAACAGCAGATTGCTGATGTTCTGGACAGGTGATTGGGTGACATGGTTGGAATCCTTGACTGTGGCATGGCAATCCGTGAGCGTGAGTTGTCTGTGCTGGAATATCTGGTAGAAGTGAGGCGTAGGCCATGTGGACGTAGGCCAGCTACACCACCTAGTGCAGGTCAACATGAAAGAGCCACCTCACATGCCTGCTCCCATAGTGCTGGTAGCAGTAGCAGTGCAGCTGGTGCTGCGCTGCCCACACCAGGATGCAGCATGTCATTTGGACGTGGCCCTGGAATTTCCCAGCGGGGACACGGTTCCAGTGGACAAGTGTCATCGGACTGGAGTCAATCTGTACCTCTGCCTGGTAGTGCCTGTGCAACCCCTGGCAGGCACAGGAAACGTGGCCGGACACAGTGAGCTGTACATCCAGGTCTGTACAATCTGGAGCTGTCAATAATACCCCTGTGTAGGCCTGACAAAAGGCAGAACTGTGTGCATACATACAGGCACACAGCAGAAACTTCTGTAGGGCAGCGCAACACCCACATGCATAACGACTACACGTGTCCAATCAGATCACCGGACCTTACCCACACACATGATGTCATCCATTGGTGCAGCCTATACCCCTGGCAAACATTATCACCCTGTGCATATGATGATGCCTGTGCCACATCCCTGTCATCTACACCATTGGTGCAGGGACATGCTCATATGGTCTGATGCACAGGGTGAGCAGAATAATGAGATAAGTGTATATGACATTAGTTGTGTACTGTTGACATGCACCAGACATACCATGTAGTAAGGTTTATAATGCATTGTTATATGTTCACAGTATGTGTGTTGATAACAGTGGTAACAGCATGTTGGTAATTATGCCCTGCTTCCCTCCTTAAGGTCTAATTGCATGTGCCATTACGTTACAGTGTTTGCAGTTGGAGTGCTTTGTTGTATGTTCACAGTATGTGTCTTGGTAATAACAGTAACAGCATGTTGGTAATGATGCCCTGCTTCCCTCCTTAAGGTCTACTTGCATGTGCCAATAAGTAGCAGTGTTTGCAGATTCACATGTGTAAATGTGGAGTACTCACAGGCATGTATGGCAATACCAGCATGCTACACGTAGCCTCAACCTCACTGTTAGAAAGGCTACCATTCCACAGATGTCCACACATCTACTGATCCAGAAGCATGTGGGCTGTTTAATAGGTTACAGTGGCTAGAGACGTGACATCCATACCAGGTCACATCACAGGTATGTTGACATGGTGCAGGGGGTTTACACAGCGGTCTGGCCGATGATAACGTTAGAGGCCACTTGATAGCATGAGGCCTCACTGTGTACCAGTAATACCCTGTCACATTACAGGATGAGAACACACACAGACATACACAGAAACACACAGTAACATGCCCACACTCACAGGGTCAACAACACTATAACTCACACTCTATAGTGTTGAGGTGAGGACCCCTGCCTATGTGGTAATCACCTTCACAGTACTGTGCACCCACACGACGCAACACAGAGAATGAACATGTACAGGTAGCCAGTAAGGCTGAGACCGATGGCATCAACAGGGTAGTAGACTGCATCACCATGAGGGATTAGGGATCCTGTCTGTTCTGTATGGTAGCATACACCCTCACTCCATGCACCAGACAGCCATACATACATACATACATACATACATACACACACACACACACACACACACACACACTGTGGAGTCCACAACTGTCATTCACATACAGATAGCTGACATGTGTGTGATACACACACCACCCCTGCCTACGTCATGTTTTCCACACTGCAGTATGTACAGATCTCTACAACAGTGTACAGGGTGTGTAACAATTGGGATGTATTCCCCACCATATGTGGCATATATGGTCACACAAGCAAGCACACATGACAGCACTGTGAATGATACACCTGCTATATGATGGTACGTCTGACAGACACGCAGCAGTATTGGCCGCATTTTGTGTGCCAACGCTACCTTCGGCAATTGTGCTGCTATATGCACACGGGAGGATGTAAGTGTTATAGGTGTCAAGTGACTTACAGTCAGTAACACCCTGACCGCTGTGTAGGTTGTATGTCTTCACCGTCAAGTAACAGTAACATAGCGTACTTCTTGCACATGTAATGGTAGGATGGCTTGTGACACACCTGTGAGCCGTCTTCAGCAAACATCCATCTGCAAAGGTGGATCACCACTTTATGTACACACATCCATCCATACTTGATGTACACCCTACCGTACTGTCAGTATTTCACCATATACAGGTGTCAAGGATGGGGCTGCATTGAAATTGCATGTTGTAGTTAGGCACAGATGAATTACATACATCAGCTACTGCACATGCATGGTAGCTGCATGCACACCACTACATGTACATGTGTGTTGGTCCTACATGCCTGTCATCTAGCCATGTTTGTATGCATTGCAATTGGTGGACATGTGTGATGACATACCTAACAAATGGACTGTTGTATGATATGATGGTTGTCATGGGTAACTAGTACAGAGGGAATGTTACCTCAGTCAACATTGCTACCTTATGTACTGTTAGCATTCAACAGCCATGGACCTACCTTCCATGTGCATGCGTGTGATTGCTGTAGCCACTTGTCTGCACAGAGGACAGCAAAAGCTATGCTATGTACATATGTGTTGTGTGTGTGTGTGTGTGTGTGTGTGTGTGTGTGTGTGTGTGTGTGTGTGTGTGTGTGTGTGTGTGTGTGGTCCATGTACATATCCACTGCGATTACATGTATGTCATATCCAAACATGTGTGTTTTTGGTGTACAGCGACAGTCATCTGTTACAGCTTTGTAAGACCCAGGGCCCCTGTTATGTGTAGAGCTGACATGGTTATGAGCAGTGGTATCATTACATTGCATAACACATCATGGAACCCTGTCAGTACATGTGTAGTCTGCACAGTTGCTGTAGACCTATGTAAAGTCCACTGGTCATGAGTCACATGGTGTTGTGGTAATGTATGTATGTGTGTTGCTGGTCCAAGGACATGGTGATGTCTGAGGGCTACATAGTAGAATGCGGCATTTACCTCTGTGATCTGCACCTGAGACATCTGTGATGGCTCTTGAGTGTGTACTGGTCAGTACAGGTGAGTGGCCTTCATGTACGTGGGGACAGTAACACCATATTGTGCCCTTCTGTGTTTAGAATCAGTGTGCATGCAAGACAGCCCTTTGCTACTACTAAGTGTGTGAGCATGCCCAGTATGCTGTTGTGTAGATGGACACACAGTACATTCCAAACTGTGCCCTTCCGTGTTTAGAATCCGTATGCATGCAAGACAGCCGTTCGCTTCTACTAAGTGTGTGAGCATGCCCAGTCTGCCGTTGTGTAGATGGACACACAGTACATTCCAAACAGACGTGTGATACTAAGTGTGTAAGCATGCCCAGTGACACCTTGTGTCGGTTATGTGCCTCTGTGTATGGGCATGGCCATTGACATCCTGTATAGCGATGGTGGTCATCCAGGCAACAGATGTCCATACCCCAAGTCAGGATGGATTCCTACATTGAACACACTGGTTGACTGTCTTGAAGGGTGTACTGTCTGTGGCGCGTCTCATATCTATGTAGTGTTGTAATAGTGCTCCATAGATAAGCAGTTGTCCCGCTCACACCACTGCCATGTGTTTGTCTACGTCTACCTTGGGACAGTAATATGCTTTTAGACTGCTCACTCTCTATACATTCCCTATCGGCATCTTTGCCTTTGCGGATGATGTCATCCACCTAGAAGTATGCCTCTGGGAGTGCTGTGTTCCGGTAATCTCGGTAGCGTATTCTGTAACTGCATAATACTGTAGTGTGAAAAGGTAGTTAGATGTATGTTCAACTACCAGCCCTGCCAAATGTGTGTGTGTGTTTGTGTGTGCTTCCAGCTGCCTGGGGACAGAGTAATGCTTTTAGATGGCTCACTCCCCATACATTCCCTATCGGCGTCTTTGCCTTTGTGGATGATGTCATCCACCTAGAAGTATGCCTCTGGGAGTGCTGTGCTCCAGTAATCTCGGTAGTGCGTTCTGTAACTGTGTAATGCTGTAATGTGATAAGGTAGTTAGGTGTATGTTCGACTCCCAGCCCTGTCGAGTGTGTGTGTGTGTGTGTGTTTCCAGCTGCCTGGGGACAGAATAATGCTTTAAGACGGCCCACTCCACATACATTCCTTATCGGCGTCTTTGTCTTTGCAGATGATGTCATCAACCTAGAAGTATGCCTCTGGGAGTGCTGTGTTCCAGTAATCTTGGTAGCACGTTCTGTAACTGCGTAATGCTGTAGTATGATAAGGTAGTTAGGTGTATGTTTGACTCCCAGCCTTGCCAAGTGTGTGTGTGTTTCCAGCTGCCAGGGGACAGAGTAATGCTTTTAGATGGCTCACTCCCCATACATTCCCTATCAGCGTCTTTGCCTTTGCGGATGATGTCATCCATCTAGAAGTATGCCTCTGGGAGTGCTGTGTGCCAGTAATCTCAGTAGCGCATTCTGTAACTGCGTAATGCTGTAGTGTGTTAAGGTAGTTAGGTGTATGTGCGACTCCCAGCCCTGCCAAGTGTGTGTGTGTGTTTCCAGCTGCCTAGGGACAAAGTAATGCTTTTAGACGGCTCACTCCCCATACATTCTCTATCGGCATCTTTGCCTTTGCAGATGATGTCATCCACCTAGATGTATGCCTGTGGGAATGCGGTGATGCTGGAACTCGGTAGCACGTTCTGTTACTGCATAATGCTGTAGTGTGGTAGACTAGACAGGTAGGTGCTCGATTTCAAGGCATGGCAGGTGTGTGTGTTTGGTAGTTATACTGCATGTGTTGGTATCTGTGGGTGGCTAGCTGCGGGATGTGTTCAGCATGTTTTGTTGCTGAAATATATAGTGTCCACAGCCCACATATTCTGCCAAGACACTGGGTTGTTAACACATACATTCACCAATAGGTCTGGTGAGTAACTGTCAGCAGCCCTACTCTTACCCTTGATACGGTCTGACCCATGTGACACAACAAAACACACGTGCCTTGATAGTAACAACACTACATGATGCAGGTGGCACATGTAGTTTCCTTTTTATTCCTGTCTAATGCTTTGCTGTCATGTGGTCCGCTGTTGTGATATAAATGCCATATCTACATATGTGTGTACATGTATATGTATGTATGTATGTATATATAGATATATATATATATATATATATATATATATATATACATATAATGTCCATGTATATATGTATACAAATAATATATATGATATATGTAGATATAGAGGTGGGCATAGATGTGAACATATATGTCTGGGGACATCAGCACTATTGAATGTTTGTGCTGGATGATCTGTACGTGATAACCTGGGATCTATGTATATCTGCCATGGCGTGGTGGTAATGCACATCGTCTGTAGTGTGCAGGGTCACGGGTTGTAGTCGTGTAGACACCGGTTATTTTGTTGCTGGGAAGACCATGGGACATTGAATATGGTGATAGTAAGGCACCTGTTGCCAGTTGTGTACGGATCTGAGCAACACTGAGCAGTGGTTATTAATTTGGAGGTTCGGTATGGGTCATATAACTATTCATTAGAAGACTATATTATGCAGATGAGGTTGACAATAGTGTAGCCCATTTATCACCAGGGTGTGATGTTGGTCCCTGAAGTGTATGTGTGTAGTCAGCCGGGTGCAGGTCTCGAATATAGTTGACAGCAAGGGAGGGGGGTCAGGCATACTGTAAGTGTATTGCAGAACTGTGCCTTGGGAGTGCTCCTGCCTTAGCACGGCTAAGCTAGGAGTGTGTCTATACCTGCCTGGTGACATTGGGAGGGATGACAGCAGTGGTGGGGTAGTCAGGGTGTACAGGCTGCACAAACAGGTGTTGATCAGCACAATCAGCAGATGACATGGCCAGCCTGCACCTGAACAGTACCGGTAATGTGAGCAAGCAGCATACACACAGGTTTCATCCGCACTCTATACCACCGGTATATACCTGCAGGGACATTTCACGACACAGTCCAACCAAATGAGACAGGCTGCAGCAGGCAACATATACCAACATGTGCAGGAGGCTGGGGCAGTGAGGATTTGTATGCTGCTGAACAACTCTTACTGGGGTGACATAAGACTTTATAGACCCAGGGTGACTTACCAGGGGCTACATGGGCTGGGGATGGTGGAGCACTATGGGGTGGACAGAGACCTCTTACAGCAGCTTGTTGACCTGTGCCTGACACACCTGATACATCAAACAGGCCGAGGGAAACACATCACAGTGGATACCACAGTATGTGTTGGCCTAGGTGTACTAGCCACAGGTACCTTACACAGCACAACTGGGGATATCATGGGTATCTCACAGGCATCACCATCCAGAGTATTGCACCAGTTCACAGACGCCATGTCAACACATGCTAGTGAGCACATACATGTCCTCAACACACGTGATTAGTAGACCAGCAATATGCATCAGTTCAACCACATGGATGACTACCCTGGGGTACTGGGTGCTTTAGCCTGCACACACATACACATCGAAGCACCACCCGGTGAGCGGGGTAGGGCCTACAGTCACTGCAGGGGCATACCCTCCAACAGCTAGGCCATATGCGATGGCCAGGTCATGAGATTGAATGTGTGTGTGTCTGCCCTGGAAGCTATGATGATTTCGATATATGAAAAAGTTGCTCAGGCGTCCTGGAAGTGAAGGAGACCAAACAAGTGTCTTAATGCTGGTTTATTTGCAAAAAATACTGTAGCGTTTTCGCCACTAAAAACAAAGTAGCTTCCTCAGAGAAAACAGTTGAAAAGGCACCAAATCATTTAAATAGCAAAATACAAAATCTCTAATTACATCACTTCCTGCTAAAGTAATAATTAATTATGCATTAGTACACTAAACGTAATAAATGCCAAAGAATTTATAAAAATTATGCATGAAAGCATCTGATTGATATCTCTTTCAAGTATTACTAAAAAATATATATATATATATACACATGTATCTTTGTTTATGCTAAATGAAAACATACTATTTAAACCAAGAATAAAAGTGTAAAATGAAATAGTCAACATATAAACAACCACCAAGTCTATACAAGCAGTGAATCCAAAAAGTTTTATGTTAAGTTAAATAATTTTAAAATAAATAAATATGTACATAATTGTATCTTCTAAAAAATACATTAAATCTTAATTTATCTCAGGAATGCTTTATATTTTAAAATTGATGAAATATTACAATTTTCATTTAATCCTGGGGAATTAAATGCATCTAGTTTCAACTGCCATTCAAGCTCATGATTTTCAAGTAGTAGAGATGTAGGTCCTCCTCGAATACATGGTGGAATATGGTCCACTGCCATAAAGAGGAAACTATGCCCTGGGTTGTGTACTATATGTTTGGCTAACGCATTCGCACATTTACTATGTCGAATAGCGTAAACATGTTGATAAATGCATTCTCGGAATTTCCTATCGGTTTTACCGACATAAAAAGCCAGGCAACAGACACAGAATGCAATGTAAACAATGGATTTAGTCTCACAGTTCATCTTAAATCTAATTTCATATTTCGTGTTCCTAATACTAAATGTACTTCCAATTTTAAGCATTTTGCACCAATTACAGGTACCACAAACAAATGTGCCCTTCTGTCTAGTGAAACCATCTGACTCAAAGTTCCTTTGCAATAATTCTTTGATATTAACCCCTCTTTTATACACCACTTTAGGACAAGGACCTAATTTTTCTAGCAAAAGGGCGTTACTTGAAACGAGATGCCAGTTTTTTTGAAGAATACTCCTAATCTGATATGAGCTATGATTAAACATAGTCACAAATCGCAAAGAGAAAGCAGCTTCTACATTAATTTCATTAGTAGTGTCATTTAAACAAGGGCTATTGTTAGTCGTGCTGGATCCTGTAGTTTCATGAGAATGTGTAGATATTTGATTTTCAGAATTAAGAAGTTGTTTATAAAAACCTCTTAATCTCTTATTATCCACTTCCAAAATTAACTCATCAATTAAAGCAATAGGGTAACCCCGATTTAGAAACAAGTTTTTCAAAAAGTCACACTCTGCATGAAAGTCTACAAGACTGCTATACATTCTTACTGCTCTGACCAACTGGCCCTTCACTATTGCACGTTTTTGTCTGAAAGGATGAAAACTTGTGAAGTGCAAATAAGAATTGCAATAAGTGGCCTTCCTAAACATTCTAGAACTAAATTTCTGAATAGATGTATTTTTTGTTAACTTAACATCAAGATAATCGATTTCCTCATTTGAAAAGACATATGTAAATTTTAAAAATGTCGTAGTGTTATTCAGCAAGTCAACAAATGAACTAGCCATCAAAGCATCACCTTTAAAAAGAATAAAGACATCATCTAAGAACCTTGTATAAAAACAAATGTTTTCCATAAGTTCTGGTTTCATAAAAATATTATGTCTTTCCCAGTATGCCATAAACATATTTGCCACACTGGCTCCACAGGGTGAGCCCATGGCTACACCCTGCTCTTGAAGATAGTAATCTTTTTCGAAAATGAAAAAGTTAGATGACAAAACAATGTCAAGAAGTTCAGTAACAATGTCAATTTCATTTTTGGAAGCCTTTAGTTCATCAATAAAGAGACCAATCCATTCAATGGCTTCCTGATGGGGGATTGATGTATAGAAATCGACAACATCAATGGTTAAAAAATTGAAAGAATTATCAAATTTAGCTCTATTGATGTTGTCTAAGAAGGACCAAGAATCCTTACATATACTTGTTATGGTCTTAATATATTTAGAAAGAATCATATCTATCAATTTAGAACATGGATATGTCATTGAAGACCTCCCGTCCACTAACGCCCGCATAGGGGGGGTCTCTCAAATTTTTATGAATTTTCGGTATTCCAAACATTACCGGAACCTTAGGTGTAATTATATCAATGAATTTGTATGTTTCAAAATCAATTTTACCTAAAAGGTAAAGGTCCCTTAAGTAACCTCTTAGCCTTTTGTAAGCACAATTCATTTCATTAAGAGACGAAATTCTATAAGCAGGAGAATCTAATACAAGAAGCATTTTATCAATGTACTGTGATTTTTCAAAGATGACCAAACCTCCCCCTTTATCTGGTTTAATAACTCTAACCGATGAATGGCATAAGTTATTAAGGGCTACTATCTGTTCCTTTGAGATGTTTGAATTATTCTTCTTAAACCTACTATTAGAGCTCATATGTCTAATATCCAGCTCGCAAATATTCTCAAAAAGAAGTAAACTAAGATGAAGGGGGGGATTAAAGGTACTAGGTAACTTCAATAAATTATCTGGATCGTTATTGTCAGGACCAAACAGTAATTTCAGATTCAATTTACGTACAAAACACTTAAGATCAATAAGAAGTTTTGCTAAATCACAGTTGTTCGAAGTAACAAAAGTGTTACCCAAAGAAAGCAATTCTACCAATTCTGGGTCCAAAGTGACCTTAGAAAAATTATAAATCTTGAAATCACGTTGGTTATTAAAAACAATCTCAGGCAAATCATCTTTTAGTTGAGTATTCTCAGAAACAGCTAGTTGTTCCAGGCATAGGTCAGGCATACTGTAAGTGTATTGCAGAACTGTGCCTCGGGAGTGCTCCTGCCTTAGCACGGCTAAGCTAGGGGTGTGTCTATACCTGCCTGGTGACATTGGGAGGGATGACAGCAGTGGTGGGGTAGTCAGGGTGTACAGGCTGCACAAACAGGTGTTGATCAGCACAATCAGCAGATGACATGGCCAGCCCGCACCTGAACAGTACCGGTAATGTGAGCAAGCAGCATACACACAGGTTTCATCCGCACTCTATACCACCGGTATATACCTGCGGGGACATTTCACGACACAGTCCAACCAAATGAGACGGGCTGCAGCAGGCAACATATACCAACATGTGCAGGAGGCTGGGGCAGTGAGGATGTGTATGCTGCTGAACAACTCTTACTGGGGTGACATAAGACTTTATAGACCCAGGGTGACTTACCAGGGGCTACATGGGCTGGGGATGGTGGAGCACTATGGGGTGGACAGAGACCTCTTACAGCAGCTTGTTGACCTGTGCCTGCCACACCTGACACATCAAACAGGCCGAGGGAAACACATCACAGTGGATACCACAGTATGTGTTGGCCTAGGTGTACTAGCCACAGGTACCTTACACAGCACAACTGGGGATATCATGGGTATCTCACAGGCATCACCATCCAGAGTATTGCACCAGTTCACAGACGCCATGTCAACACATGCTAGTGAGCACATACATGTCCTCAACACACGTGATTAGTAGACCAGCAATATGCATCAGTTCAACCACATGGATGACTACCCTGGGGTACTGGGTGCTATAGCCTGCACACACATACACATCGAAGCACCACCCGGTTGAGCAGGGTAGGGCCTACAGTCACTGCAGGGGCATACCCTCCAACAGCTAGGCCATATGCGATGGCCAGGTCATGAGATTGAATGTGTGTGCTGTTTGCCCTGGAAGCTATGATGATTTCGATATATGGCTTCTGACACAGCTGTACCACACCAATGCCAATATGGTCATCCCCTACAGTCTCCTAGTGGGGGATGCTGGGTAAACACTGGTGTCGTGGCTGATGACACCCATCAGCAATGCACACACACCTGAACACTCACTCCATACTGAGGCGGATGCACAGGCAAGACATATACTTGTGCATGTGTTTGGGATGCTCAGTTCATGGCTCTGGTATCTGGACACATCCAGTGGAGCTCTGCAGTATTCACTAGCTACATACATACAAGTTGTTATGGTATTTGTTATGCTACACAATCTTATCCTGCAGTAACAGTTGCAGCAGGAACAGCATGGGGCAGGGCCACACAGACCAACACCACTGCCAAGGCCTGTACAGGCACAGTGTGACTTGGTGAAGGAACTACCTGAGCAGGGCACAGTTGGTGAAAGCCCGTGCACAGTATGACCTGCCCTTGTCAAAGAGGCAACACAAGGCATATGCACTTACACAGTAGGTACCCACGGATTTCTCCTCTCTGACCCGCACACAGTGCAATGGATGCCAAACATGACACTACCTGTGCACGGCCATGTATAGGAGGTGCACTGTGTGCATCTGACATAGGCAGCCCTCCAGCACCGTCCTCAAGTCCAGAACACACCCAGGGTATGTCTATTGACCTAACAATTGGCAGTTGTATTAGAATGTGTATTTACCCATTGCTATGGTATGTATGTGAGCATACAAGTGTCTGTGGTGGCCAAATATTAGGGCAGCAGAAAGTACACATCCATAGTGGCACCATGACCTCTGTAGCACATACGGGGTCACAATGGTAGCCTGTAGTACACAGGGTATCCTAACCCACTGCAGATTATAGGCTGACCATCATGTGTGTCTGTACAGCCCACACACGTTCCATGCAGCTGGACAGATGTGGACCAATACAGACAAATGATATACGATGGCCTATGGATATGCCCAATGAATGACCCCAACCCCCTAAGACACACACAGACTACAGCAGGCCAGGCAGTTTGATGTATGTTGTGTAAGCTAGGACGTCCAACACCACTGTGCTGGTATTTAAAGCTTTGAACTGACGTACACTGGTATCCCTCCAACCAGCAATTTAGGTAGGTCCACACACACTGACATGGAGTACCTGGCATACCAGTACAGTATTGGCAGATGTGTACAACTGTCGGCTGTGCCCCCCCGTCAAACCTACACATGTGAGAGTCATGTGCGCCAGCCACAGTGCTGTGTAGGACTGTGGTTGTGGTTGGATGTCCCCCCACGCTATGCAGACATGTAGCAACTGTCAATGCCACATGGCCATTAGCTACCCTGCAGACACAGCATGACACCTGTCTCTGTAGAACGGAGGGGTCAGCAACACAGTACTAACTATCTGGACATATGACTCATGCGATACAGTTGACCATACTTGGCATGCTCACACACATGACGGTATGACGGTAATGTCGGTCGACAGCATGTTTAACAGTCATACTGGGCATGCTCACACACTGAAACACAGGATGGCCAGGCATGCATGCACCAGTGGTCCGGACATATCTGCCAGTACATTGCCATACTGTTGGATGACTACACTGTATGGTGTGTGTGTGTGGTCTATTGTCTGCACATATGCCATGGTCTATTGTTAATTCACATGAGCTATGTGCGCAGGGTACTGCTACCAACACGTGAATAAGGCAGTTCTTTGTTTGCGGACAGACCGACGCCTTTGGATACAGACTGGGTAAGGCACATTCCAGCAGGTGAGAGCAGTTGTGGCTGGGTTTGCACAGTGTTAAGCACTGCTGACCTCTGGTCACAGCACCTTATACCTGTTTAGACTCCACATTTCTTTGACAGTGCACTACTGACATACTGGTAGACAAACATGCTTACAGCCGCTCGCTCACCGACATTTCTGCTTACATTTGTCACTCACGCTGGGTGTGTGTGATCCCTTGTGATGCATATTACATCGGACTACATGACTACAGTATCGGGTATGTGTAACCATTTTGCGACAGCAGGCGTTCGACTGTACGGACTCGGCGGCCTGTCCAGTGACGTAATCATATTATATGCATGTTCCTCATACGATCTGCTCCCATCTGCCTGATACATGGGAACCGATACTCTGCAATGCTGACATGTGACTATGATTTTGCTAACTCTGCTGTCTGCCAAGTCATGCTACCGCATACCTACTGTATGTTTTCCACCTTTCAGATTGCACAACGGGAGACTGTAGAAGTGATACCTTTCCCACTTTGCATGGGACAGTCCCTCATTAGGCATATCTCATGTGACAATACCAGACCTCTCCACCAATCGGGGACAAATTTCTACAGAATCAGGGACAGGTCAAGAAAAAAATCAGGGACACTTTTCCAAAAGTAGTGCTATTAACTTGAAACATTGACAGAATCAGAGCATATGACTTAATGCAAATATACTGAAGTAAAAGTAGTTTATAACTCTTACTTATTGTCTTTAGTCATTAAGTGTAATTCACCACCTTTCCTTCAACAGTCACTAATTTTAGGAGGGATTAAGAGGGATAGAGTTAAACTTTCAGTCAAACTCAGGGACGTACCTGAAATTCAGGGACAGTTGAGAGGTATGGACAATACTCTAGCCATTGCAGCTGTCCTGATTAGGGGACATTCTCATGTTGTACATGTCTGTACTAGTTGCTTGTTACAGGTCTTGTATACCTGACACGTCGATATGATATATGTAGTAGCATAAGCAACTTTACTGCTGCTGGACTACGCTTTGATTTCTGCCGATATGTATATTTCTGTACTATGCATGGCTGTAGGTATGTTCTGCCCTGGTCCGTCTGACATCTCTACAGAGCAGGTTCCACTTTGGCCATTCAGAATGGTGGCGGCCCTATAGACCCTATATGTAGAGCTATCACATGTGTCAAGGCAACACATACCCACAGCCAGTAGTAAATGGACGACTTCCATGGTTTGCATAAGTTAAGGTTATTCATGTAGCATTATAATTGATAATACTGCTTCCTATTATATGTAGCTGTTTCTGATACAACAAATTAATTTCTGACAATACTACACACACTATATAGCCTCCATTCCCGAACTCACAGGCCATGTGCCATAACTGTCATTTTGCAGGACACAACTGCCCAGACGGGTGTGTCCCTCACAGGCGTATGGGTGTTGAACCACTTCTATTATGCTATCATCTACCTAAGGTGGTCAGCAAATTATTCACTTACCGTCAGTAACAGAACTCACATACTAATGGGTGTGAATGAACACTGTATCAGGAACAATGCATAACACCCTGTGGGACACATTTAGATGATTGGTTCTATTAACCAGACACATTTACAGTCACAGAGCATATGTATTCATTCACGTTTGTCGAGGTACATGCTGTTTATGACTCATACATGTTGTCATCTGTCATTACCTGTATTCCGCCACCTGTTCACCAAATATCACTAGTTCTGGAAGTGTTTAGTTGGACTTTGTTACATTCTGATACATAACTATGGATGGCCATGCTAATCGGGTACACGGCACTGATTTGGTCTCTATGTATTCCCCCGATGGTTTACAGACTATCCGGTAGATGTGCTCTTCAGGTTTGGGAGGTGTAGGCATATGCTATGCCCACATAGGAATATTAATGACTTCCACTGGGCAGGCCTACCACATCTCTGCCAACCAGCACCTGCACACTTAAGCCCATTATTGCATACCCATGGTCCACCTACCTGGCACCCCTCTACAGCAGTCGTGACAAATACTTACTGCGAGCGCAGCTGGGGTATGAGCACACCCCTACACATTGCCCACTCTCCACATCTCAGGACACATGTCGTACGTTTTGTCAACCCATGTATTATCACACATGCACAACCTACTGTTCCATGTACACCTACATCCTGCTCGCATTAGTGCCAGCAGATTCACACGTACCCTGAATTTTTGGGGTCCCGCAAGGGACACCGTTATCCATGTTTAAAGTATAGACCTTGCAAGTCTCTCCCACTGGTACGTTCCTTACATATATATATATATGTATGTATATGTGTATATATATATATATATATATATATTTATATATATATATATATATATATATATATATATATATATATATATATATATATATATATATATATAGATAGATATATGTATATATATATATATATATATATATATATATATATATGTATGTATATATATATATATATATATATATATATATATATATATATATATATATATATATATATATATATATATATATATGTATATATATGGATCTACCTGACTAGATCGAAACTTCAAAACACGAACAAGCACTTCACCGACACCACATAATCGACAGTTCACAAACACAACACCACATACACTCAAAACATCATAACAACAAACAAAACAAATCCCCTATCCAAAACCCACACACACAACACAAGCACACCAAAATCCTTACAAACCAACACTAACCCTTACATACACAACTGTTTACAACCCTAACCAAAACCCTAACCCTAAGGTCCGTCACTATCGCACACTCACCTAACCCGCGCCCTAACCCTAACTCACTTAACCCGCCCCAACCCAAAAAATATCACTACTGCACCCTTACCTAACCCGCGCCCTAACCCTAACTCACTTATCCCACCCCTATCCCTACAGACCGCCAACATCGCACACTTACCTTACTCGCACCCTTACCTAACCAGCGCCCTAACCCTAACTCACTTATCCCACCCCTACCCCTACAGTCCATCAACATCGCACACTTACCTTACTCGCACCCTAACGGCCGTCACTACCGCATACTTACACATCCTTTCCCCATCTCAGTGTTCTCAGCGTCGGTGTCTTCCTCCGTCGGTCTTCTGCCTTGTCGATCTTCTGGCGCTTTGTCGGTGTTATGACGTTTCGATCTAGTCAGGTAGATCCATATATATATATATACGTATATATATGTATATATATATATATATATATATATATATATATATATATATATATATATATATATATATATATATATATGTATATATATATATATATATATATATATGGGTTCACTTCTAAATTTTGAAATACTGAAATACCGAATTTCAGTATTCCAAAATTAGAAACCTGACCATTCACAAACCCGACGGCTCACAATCACGCATGCCACAATCTCGAATCATCAAAATATGGAAAAACACATTCTGGCGTCTGTTTTTCTCATTTTACACCCTCCACCATTTGCAAAACACCCATGAAGCATAGAATTGCTTTAAAATCACGTACACATGCATGTGTGCTGCGCTTTTTAACACTTCTTCCCCGTCTGGAACGGCGGTAGCTATTACCCTCCCCTTGCACTTCATAGCTCTTTTCCACTTACAGCACCAATAATTCCTCTGCGGCGCTGTCTTTTCAAGGTGGTAAACGTACCCTTCTATTATAAGGACATCCTTTCCTTTCTGTGATTTCACCCTGGTATGTTTCACCCAGATTCCCTGGTGGAGTTATAGTGTTGAATGCCATGATATTGTCAGTACAACGTACAGCTACTTCACGGTACAGGAAGCTTATATCCTTATTGGCAAGTAGTCTGAGTGTTCGGGATTGTGATATCACGATTTTGAACTGTCAGGTTGCTGAACGTTCGGGTTTCTAATTTTGAAATACTGCCATTCGGTATTTCAGTATTTCGACATTTAGATGTATGTAGATGTATCTAGATGTAGATGTATATATAGATATATATGTAGATATATAATTGCATATTTCTGTTATGTCTGTGGATATTTAGCTATACACACATCTCTCTATCTATATATATAAAAGTTACAGCTGTACAAGACAACATACATTTGCTATGCTAATAGCTACGTACACCCGCGCAGGCGCACTTGCATCTACTTATTCAGAGTTACATATGTTTACAGGCACTTCTTTGGGATTACATGTGCCTTATTCCTTATGAAAGTACCACTTTGATTGATGGAATCCGGTTAACGGACCCATGCGAACACGGTCACCTTTACATGTATAAATGTTGGCTTTACAGCACAGAGGCATTCATTACATAAGTAATATGTGCTATAGTCATACTTGAACCGGGAATGCCTTTATGTTAGGTGGATGCTGTAACCACTACACTATTGTTGTTCTGGCTCATTTATATGTATATCCATGGTTCATAGCTACTCTGACATACACCTCACCGCTTCCCTTACACAGCAGGTATCCATTCTCCTGCTGGGAAAACCACAGTACTACACTTAGGACATTCCATGTTTCCTACTGCTCTGGACCCATGTTGCATGTCTACTCACTCCAAGGATATTCAGAACTCCTACACTTATAGTCCTCACACATACACGTGTTTGATTGTCAGTGTGTTCATGTGCTGGTTTATGTTTATGCTCAGCTGACTGGTGACTAGAATTGCCTTGGCGCTGTTCAAATATCAGATGTAGAGCATGGACAGAGTTAGTCCAGATTTTAGCATTCTACCTGTGTTTACAGACGCAGGTGTTTAGGCACCTCCGACCACATTATTAGGTTGGCACTACATAATTTCGGGTGGGGAGTGGTTTCACTACATAATGCAGGTTGGATGGGTGGTTTCCACGTGTTTCTCTTCCCATTTGACTATTTCATTCATTTGCAGATACAATGAATATTATTCTGGACATCAGTTATAAATTCACTACAGGTATGCAACAATCCTGTCAACAGATGTGACAGTTGGTTGGTGTACTTATGTGTACGGACCTCTGTGATACTCGGGGACTCATTTCTACAGTGACAGGGACAAGGCTATGACAACTCAGGGACAATCACGGGCACTTCTACCATATTAGTACTATTAACTTGGAACGTGTTGACAGATTCGTAATACTACTAATTTTCTGCAGTTAAATGTGTCTATTACTCTTCATTGTTGTAAGTAGTCACTCTCATTCAACACCTTTCCTCCAAAGGTCACTGGCTTTGTGAGTGGTTAAGAGGCTGGCCAGTTATTGTGTGAATGCTCTGACCGTTGGTAGCGTTGACATTGTCATATGTACAGGCTGGGATGTATTCTGGGGACTAGGGTTGCCACCTTTTCAAATGGCCAAGATGGGACATTTTCGGAACACACATCAGATTTTACAGGCCGACACATACCCACAGTCAGTACAAAGGATAGAACTTTACTTATTTGCCTACATAAAAGCCTATTGTTGTAGCAGTTTAGTTGCTTATTCTGTTTCTTGTAACATTTAGGTATTTTAGATACAGAAATAATTATTTTATGCAACTATTACATAACATATGGGACATAATTATGTCCTACAATCTCAGGACATTTGCCATTTTTAATATTTATTGTCAAGGACACAACTGTCCAAAGATGGACTGTCCCTCTCAAAGTGGGACAGATGGTAACCCTACTGGGGACACCAGATTGTTTGGGCCAACACATAGCCATGGTCAGTGCAGGTTTAGAACATTCATTTGTTTCCTAGCTGTGAGCCTATACCTTTAGCACTTTTGTTGTTTGCCTGTTTCTTGTACGAATTACATTTATTCTATCCTGACGTGACCGCTTTAGGCAACTGTTACATGCAGTATGGTACATAGTTATTTCCTACAATCACAGGGCATTTGGCATTGTATCATTGTTGGTCAGGTCACACCTACACACACATTAATTGTCCCTCACACAGTGTATCAGGGGGTATCCTGTTTACGTCAGTGCCTTCATCACCCTTATACCATGTGCCACTATGTGAATGTGTGCAATATATTCTCTCACTTATTCGTGTCGGGACACGTGCATCACGGGCAAGTGTTTGATCCTGGGTAGCAGGTTCTGCATGGCCATCTAGGGCTGGACAGTCTCATGCACCACGACTGCACATTCCAACTTGTGTCCAGATGTCTACAGGACTGGACAGCGTGTCTTCACACCCATTCTAATGTTTACACAGGTTACTTATCCCATGAGGGATATTCCAAAAATAGACCAATAACAAGACCGATACCAAACATTCTTCTGGCGTTACGAAAATGTGCTGGGGGTTTTACATGCAAGGGATACATAGTTTGCAATACTGAAACTGCCTAGGGTGACACTACCTACTACATATGCGTAGTGGTCACTATGCGAAGATGCGGCTGCACCAAACTAGTAGGCCAAGTATGGCTGGATTTGGTGGACGTTCAGGTATGGGGGTGGGTTGTGTGCTGTGGAGGGGATGCTGAGTAGTCCATTATGCATCCAGGTGTGTTGCATTTGATATGGCCAGTTCTATCAGGCCAATCTGTGGGTATGTGCCAGTGACATGTCTGTACATTTGTATCGCACATTTTAATATTCATATGTTTGTGGGATTGTGTTCTACAGTATGGCCTGTCTGGTTGTATTGCAGCTGTGTATACATGTTTTTGTGTTTCTTTCTGCTTCACCTGCTGCTCCCTCATACACCTCTGGTTCACCTATTCTGCATATGACACAGTGCCGCCTTTGAGGATTATACCATTACCCCCCCCCCCACACACACACACATATTCCTGACACTCTATCCATCACTGCTTTGGTTGATGGCCCATGACACAGTCAAGGTAACACATTGCATACCCTACATATGTCAGGTACCTGTATGATTGTGCGGACTACCCTGCCATGTTTGACTTTCCACATGCTATACCTCACACACATAGGTACACACCCATACTTAACTTTCATGATATGGTTGGTATACCCGGGTAATACCCGTTCAACTGTGACACATCCTGACAAGTTCGGCTTGGACCACAGATGTTCGGATTTTGGCCGACTGTTCTAATCATTGGTAGGATGCCACCTTTTCCTATGTCCAGAATGGGATATATTCCGGACACATATCCGAATGTACTGGACAACACGTATCCACAGTCAACACTACGGATAATACTGTTCCTTTCAGCCTACATGTTGCCTTATTGTTATAGCAGTTTATATGCTCCTTCTGTTTCGTTTACATGCTTATTCTATTTCCTGTCACATTTGGTATGTGAAATACGGACATACCTATTGTATGTGACTATTACGTGCGTTGTGGGATATAATTCAGTCATACGGTCACTAGATATTTACATTTATTGTGTTTTTTGTTATGGACACATCTGCCCAGCTGTGTACCCTCCCTCACAATATGGGTCAGCTGGTGACCCTGACCATTGGGCTGGACGTACCTATTGGCGGCGCGCTAACATATGATGCATTTCACTTCCACTTGGTATAACTACCTATACTGCGTTGGACTACGGGCACATGGTTTTCAATGTCATTTGTTCGTGGGATAGGGACCTGTTATTCCCTACCGTGCATTTGTGTTTGCTTCTTCATTTTGTGTTCGCAGGAACTGTCTTGCATGCTTTGCATACGTTTCAGTGTCCACGGACACTGACAGATGTGATTACTATTGCTTGCAAATTGTTTTATGCAAGCATTTTAGGTTGCACATCGACAGCTGACATTTCCATGCCTCTGTGCGGCACTTTGACACGCCCTATGCACTCGCGCTCCTTTCCTATGCACGTGGCTGTGGCGGCAGCGCACCTTCATTAATATGCATTTGGCGCTAATGCGCCATCTTCATGCTGCACGGTCAGTGCAAGCCTAACGCCAGCCTTGCGCTGAGCTTCATAAATCCCGGGGTCTATCTGTTCTTCCAGTTTCCACACTTACCTTTGATATTTAGATGATGACCATAAATTGTGTAAAAAGATTACATCCAGAACAATTTGAATTTTCTAAAATTCTGCCACACGCACTTGGGAGATGGTATTAACTACCTTGATGTTCATATTGATAAAAATTATGAGGCTTGTGAATTCACGTCTAACATTTACCATAGACCTACATTTTCCAACATCTACCTGTATTTTTCTAACAACCACCCTCTCAGTCAAAAAGAAGTAGAGTTAAGTGTCAGTTGGTAAGGTTAGCTAAGATTACATCTGTAGATCAGACACTGATTAAAGAGATTGGTAATCTTAATGCTATGTTCTTACAAAGAGGCTATGTTGAATGAAATAAAAGAAGAAATTGTTAGTGAGGAAAACTAAAGTTTACTTCCTTTTTGCATAAAGTTATCATATGTACTGATGCTTTTCAGGGAGAGTGAGAAAGAGAAACATGAATTTGAAAGGGCCATGATTTTAATATATGGTTCAAAGATCTATACTGTAAAAAAATTACATTCAGCAAAATTGGATTTTCTCCAGTGTTTCAAAGAAATATAACAGATTGTGGTTCAGGGTCCATATCTCATGCACAAAAGAGGTATGAATATCACAACAAAAAGTCTTGAAACAACAAATCTAAAACTTGACAATGCATCCCATCATCACAAAGAACTTTGAAGGGTAGGACATGCTCCCAGTATAATTTTATTTATGTAGGTGATGAATTGCATTTCAAGAATATAGAACGTATTTAAATTTCAAACACATGTATAATTGTGACTCAAAAGAAGTATTGTATTTGGCCTTTTGTGATTTCTTACATTCATTTTATATAGTCAAAACTTTGACTACTTTATGTAGAAGGATTCATGAGCACAGTTGTGATATTACTAAAAAGAATGATAATAATGCATCATTTAAACATGCCCTCAATTGTCACCATCACAAGAAATGTTTATTTACTATTCTTATACAGATTCCCCACAACCCCAGTGGTGGCCCATGGGAATTAAATGGCATAATGGTTGCTTCAATATTTAAATGTTACTTATTTTTTTATTTCTGACAAAGTCCCTCCTCAGCATGGACAAA